>NC_053466.1:13084247-13194247 GCF_015227805.2 Hirundo rustica | reverse complement strand
TGTTTACCTTGGACAAATATTGGCAGATTCCAGAGCTCAGATCATTCGGAGGGATTATGCAAAACTCTGTGTGGGCCCTTCACCTCCCAGACAGGATCTGGGATGTGCTGCCAAGCTGGGCCCTGCTCCTGAATTCCTTAAGTCGCGCTTTACCTGCCCACTGCCCGCACACCTGGGTGCCTGTGTTTTCCCATGGAAGCTCTGAGAAACACTGGGAAGAATTTATCCATGGATTTCACTGAAATGGCATAAATAGAACAGCGAGCAAAACCACTGCAAATCCTTTTCATCCCATTGGCTTTCATAGAGATACAAGTTTGTTTGCTAGTTAATTTTTCACATTAAATATATAAATAAATATGGGATTCAAGAGGGATTTTTTTTTTCCCTGTCCATGTCCTCCCATGCCTGGATTTGAGGCATTGTGTAACTGGTGGAAGAGGCTGAGTGGCAGTTTGGCTTCACTGGGCACCCTGCTCTCAGCAGGGGCAGGGAACTGGGGCAAAAGGTGGGCGGCAGGGAGAGGCTGTGATTCATTATTGCGGGAATGGGAAGCACCTCCCAGTCTCCTCTCGGCATCGGCTCTCCCGGAGCACAGATAACCGGCTCATCCCTAATGGCTCTGCTCTCATTAAGGGGAAGCTGTCTGAGAGCTGTGCAGGTACTCAGAATCCACCCGGCGTCCTGCTGAGTGTGAGGCAGGATGCCTGTGATCCCCGTGACCCACGGGCCGGGTGCTGAGAAGGGGAATCCGTGCCCAGCTCCTCCTGAGGGGCCCAGACCTGCTCTCCCCCTTGTCGGGGGGATATGGGGGTGCTCTGGTCAGCCAAACTCCTGGAAGCTCCTAGAAGGCTCCATCCCCACCTGGCTGAGGGAAAGGGGGATGCTGACCATGGGTGAAGCTCCTGGAAGCTTCTGGAAGCCTCTTTCCCCATTTGGCTGATGGAAAAGGAGGTGCTGACCCTGTCTGTCCTGGCTGAGCCCATGAATCCCACGTCCTCCAGAGTGACATCCCTTTGAGGCGTCAGTTAGGCTTTCCATGTGCCAGGATTACGGGAATCACACAAAAGGTACCTCTGGCATCCCACTGCCATGAAATGCCTCAACACTTCCCCAAAATATGTTCAGAGCAGGGTAATCCCTCCACACGCTATGGATGGCTGGCTGCAGTCACCTCTTTTCCAGACTTGGAGCTCTTTGGAGAAGGAAGGATCTTGTTTTGTTTGTTTGCTCCAACCCCGGCAGAGTGGGATCTTGGCCCACGTTTGGGAAATTTGTGTAGTCCGTGAATACAAATGTAATTAGTTAATGAGAAGGACCAGTGGGGAGGCAGAGCTCATGGCTGGAGTGGTTGATTCCAGGCAACAAGATTTCTCTTATTCATTCCAAGCTCTTCCATGCAGGAAGCAGCTCTGGAGCTGGCATGGACCTCCAAAAGTTCTTCCACCCGTTCCCAGCATTAACCTTTGCAGCTCCAGCTTGGCTGAAGTGAGATCCCAAAACCCCCTGCCTTGCTGGGAGTGTCTTGAGCAGAGCCCCTCAGCAGCTCTGGGCGGCTGAAGGGCCCCTCCAGCATCTCAGAGCCGGGCAGGAAAGAGCTCCAGGGCTCCTCATTAATCAGCAATCACGCAGGGAAATTCCAGTGTCTTCCAGCAGGCTTCTTCCCTTGCATGAGGAAGCAGCTGCCTCTTAATTAGAGGCCAGCTAAATGCTACTGTGTGATCTGCGAGGTTGTGCATATTTAATAACTCAGCTCCCAGCTGCTGCTGCTCAGTGCTGTGCTGGAGGAAGTGTGGGCTGCAAAGTCCCCTTTGATGTTTCCTCGCACTGGCTGTCCTTGGGAATGGGGGGAGCACAACGACACAGCCACTCCAAAATCCGGGGGAACCACGTTGGGTAGGGAGGGGCCTCCTTGCCTGCACCGATCCAGCTGCTTTACCCAGGGTGGGGCAGGAGCTGTGGATGCTGCTGGTGAGGAGCAGGATTGTCCTGGGGAGGGGAAGCGGAACACTGCCGCTGCCCTTCCTTACCCAGACACATCCAGTCTGCACTCTGCCAATGGATTCCTTCTCCTGGTGCTGCTGGGGACAGAGATGACAGTCAGTGTGACTGAGGCTGGTCCAGTTCCGCACACAGTGACCACCCAAAGGTGCTCACCACTGTGCTGTCACCTGTGGTGAGCCAGCAGCAGCAGGAGGTGGCAGAAGGAGGTGTGGAATTCTCCTGTCAGGCATTGAGAGCCTAAGGATGCCCAGAGGAATTCTGCCCATCCTTGAGCACGGAACCCATATGTTTCCCAGCCCTGCTCATATTCCAGCCCTTGTTAACCATGCTAGAGGATTCTTCTGTCAGTATTTTCTGCTTTCCAGTCTGTTCTCCATGTAGCTCCCTGGATATTTCCACGTCTATCTTCCCCTCCATTTCTTGATCCTCCCTGAGGCATTTTGCAATTTTAAATTGTGGCGCTTTGGCTCCTTACCCTTTCCAGCCCAGTGCACTGAGGTGTCACCAAACTGCTCTCAGTATCTTTATTTTTCCTTTTTGGATGTCAGGAAAAGGTAAAATTTGTGTGTAGGGAGCCATTCACAGAGGATTAAATCAGCCTGGTACTTGTAGCTCCTTAAGGACTTAGAGAATCCCAGAATCCCTGAGGCTGGAAAAGCCCTCCAAGGTCATCGAGTACAAGCTGTGCCAAATCCCCACCTTGTCCCCAGTCCAGAGCTCTGAGTGCCACATCCAGGACTTCCTTGGACACCTCCAGGGATGAGAACTCCACCACTGCCCTGGGCAGCCCCTTCCAATGCCTGACCACCCTTTCCATGGAGAAAATCCTCCTGATGTCCAACCTGAACATCCCCTGGAGGCCATTTTCCTCTCCTCCTGTCCCTGTTCCCTGGGAGCAGAGCCCGACCCCCCCGGCTGTCCCCTCCTGTCAGGGAGCTGTGCAGAGACACAAGGTTCCCCCTGAGCCTCCTTTTCTCCTCCTTTGTCCCCCTGTAGCAGCTGCTCCTGTCACTGGTGCTGCTTCCTCCTTCCAGAGCGCTTCATCCCCGAGAGCAGCACCTGCAGTCCGTGAGATCCAGGGAGAGGAGAGCCAGGACAGTCTGGTTGCTGCTCCCCAGAATTTCCCCCTGGCAGGGGTTTGCTCCTTCTCCATCCCCTCCAAGGTGTTGTTTCCCCCTCAGCCAAGTGGATTCTGAAGTCCAGGACCAAGCTCAGGTCATTCCTCTGCAGGGCCCCCAAATCCGCAGGAGCTGTGAGGCACCAGCAGCTGGGAAGAACCAGATTGCCAGTGGCTGTGGCATCCTCCTGGAAGGATGGCCGGGAGCAGATCTGTATCCAGCCAAAATGGGCTTTATATGCAGGAACAGAAACAGATTTTGGGCTGGGATGGAGACAGCCAAGAGGCTGAGCATGGAATTTGCTAAATATAATAATTGTTTTGCCAAGCTTAACTTGTTTGCTTTTTTTTTTTTTTTTTTTTTTTTTTTTTTTTTTTTTTTTTTTTTGTCAAAAGTGAAATGTCTTTCTGGAAAATCTCTGTTAAAGCTGAACTGAGAAAGCTGACAAGATCTGTGATGGGATCTCAGACGGGTCAAAAATGTGCTAGGGAGTCAACCTTAAAAACAAGGCTCTGGTGCAGGGGATTTGCCATGGAGTGGGAGATCCGTGCTCCAGTCCCTTCTGAAAGATTAGGATTTTCTTTGGAGTCTGAAGTCAGTGCCCCAAACACAGGGCAAAGTGTTCTTGTATTCTGTCACTCACTTATTAAAACTTTGCTCCTGGACCAGAGAAACAATTTTTCCATGAATATTTCATCAAAACTGATGTGTTTGGGTGGGAAAAAAAGGCAGAAAAAAAAAGTGATGAAATGGTGTTTTCTACAAAACAAACACACACTGCATCCAAAGCAATTCCATGCTGCCCACCCCCATCCAGCAGCGTCCTCCTGGGTCCTGCCAGGCTCCTGGAGGTGAGCCCTAGCAGGAGACCCTGGGACTAAACTAGACATTGGCAGGATTTATATCCCTGACCTTCCATTCCTGTCCATTGTAGGACGAAGGGAATTCTGGCAGGAGGAGAATTCAGTAAGGGCAGTTCTGATCTCTGCTCTGGGACAGTGGCAGCACCCAGGGCACGGCTGGAGCTGGGCCAGGGCAGGCTCAGACTGGAGATCAGGAAAGGTTCTTCCCCAGAGGGTGCTGGCACTGCCCAGGCTCCCCAGGGAATGGGCATGGCCCCGAGGCTGCCAGAGCTCCAGGAGCCTTTGGACAGCGCTGCCAGGGATGCCCAGGGTGGGACTGTTGGGGGGTCTGGGCAGGGCCTGGGGCTGGACTGGGTGGTCCTGGTGGTTCCTTTCCCACTCAGGAGATTCCATGATTTTAACCTGGAGAAAAAATACAAAAGCCTTGTTGGAAGAAGAGACCTGGAAGTTTCTCTCCTGGCCATGGATGAGCTGATGGCATTGGGATGGGATGGAGGGGATGCTCCAGGGATGCTCCCAGTGCTGAAGGACACGTTGTGGCTGGAGGCTCCTCAATCCTCCAGCACAGCTCCTGTTCAGCCCACACTGGGTGGGAACTGAGTTAATATTTCACTAACAAATCTCCTAAACTCAGGCTCCCCGTGGGGCTGGCATTGATCACTGATCCTCAGAGCTCCCCTCTTTCTTCCTTCCAACCTTCCCTAGGCTGGAAAGGCGGCTGCTGATTGATATTCTAAAGCAAACGTTGCAGTCTTTCAAACACTGCCAGGCTTTATGAAGAGCTGTTAATAAAATGGATTCAGCCGGCAGCAGAAGCAAAGGGAAGGGGGAAAATAAGGCTGGAAGGAGAAGAAGGGTCATTTCCAGACAAATGGAGTTTTTCCCTATACTGCCTCCAAGGCTTGGGATTGTTCAGGAACGAGAATTCCAAGGGCAGATTGTTGGGATTTTAGCATCAGAGCACAGAGCTATTGAATTTGTGAGAGGGGTTTGGCTTGAAGAATTTGGATGCAGCCATCCTCAGATCTTCAAGATTCCAGAGGACTGAATGATCTCTGGGGAGGAAGTTGTCAGCTATCCATGTTTTGTCATGGGGACAGATGTTCCTTAAAGAAAAGGAAGGACTGGGGCAGATGATGTGGCAACTAACCCCCCCAGCTGGAGCCCTGATCCTGGGGACTCAGCAGTTCTCACTTTGTGTCACTTTCTGCCTTCGCAGGAGGAATGTCCCACCCCTGTGCCACAGAGGAACCCTCGGACCACCTTGGTTCCCCTTCTTTCCAGCATCCCTGAGTTTTGTCTTCAGCAGTGGGGAGCCAAGAAAACCAAGTGATTTGAGAGAGATCAGCTAAGAAGAACAAGCGACAGATAAAAAAGGCATCCCAGCACCGCCTGGAACCGAAGCATTTCCAAGGTGTTGACAGTGAGGAGGAGGAGGGAAGTATACTTGGCTCCCAGCAGCTGGAAAAGAGAGTGGAATATGGTTTGTTTCCTCCCCCACAAGGAGAAGGGCTGGAGGTTCCCTCCTCTGGTCACCGCTTTGCTTGGGGTCTGACCTCAGGGTGAGGGGCTGTGGTGGTCCCACAGGGGCCACACTCACTCCTGGCTGGGGACTGAGGGTGCCCTGCTCCTGAAACCCCTGTCACCAGCTTGGGATGTCCCTCCTCACTCGCGGGGCTGGACAGGCTGGGTGGGACACACATGCCTGGGCTGGGAGGGGAAACAAGAACAGCCCCAATTCCAGAGCTCCAGGAGCACCGGGACACCGCTCCCAGGAATGCACAGGGTGGAATTGTTGGGGTGCCTGCACAGGGCAGGGGTGGTCCTTGTGGGTCCTTTCCAGCTCAGGATATTCCATGATTCGTTGTCCTCTTGGTACCACACCATGCTGTCACCTTGGTGATTTTTAAAGGATTTTAAAATATCTTTAAAGCGCTTTCAAACTCACTGATTTTAAAGGATTCTGCACAGCAGTGTTTGAAACACAGGGCTCTGTGGTGGAGCTGGGGGTGTCAGTGAGGGCCCAGGCTGTGCAGTGCTTCCAGATCCTCTCCCCATCCCATTCTCTGCTCTCCTTGACATTGGAATTACGATGCAGCCACCACAGGGCTTTGTCTGACAGCTGCTTCACTCCGGGATTTCCTTACTTGATTTCTCAATTTGGGAAGGCTTGGGGGACTCAGAGGCTGAATGGCCATTGTTTACTCCAGGCCTGGGAAGGACATCAGGACATGTGCCACACTGCTGGCCTGGGAGATTGCTTTGGACACATGGCACAAAGAGTCTGGGAAGCCACAAAACACAGAGTGACTCATCCCGCTTCAGAAATGACTTTCAGCCTCCTGGAAGGTCACTGGTGCTTTTCTTCACTTCTGCAAGGGCTGAGGTTGTTTACAGCAGGGGAAAATCCCCCTCAGGAACCCCAAGGAAGGCACTGGAGTCCTTCCCCAAGGTGACCATTGCAGGCTGCGCCTCCTCCTGAGCCTCAGGGGATGTGGATGGGCCTCCACAGCTCAGCCACTCTGCTTTGGGAGGGCCAAGATCTGCCGTTGAACAGAGAGAAAGAAGACTTTCCAAGGGGTTTGCTGAAACTTCCAACCCTTTACCAGCCCTGCATTCCCATCTCTGCAGGGATGGGATCTGCAACCAGCCCCTGCTCCTGGCACCTTCCTGATGGACGCTGCTGGGGGTGAGGGAGCAGAGCCAGGAGGAGCAGGACAGAGTTGTTCTTCCAGCCCAGAACCAGCTCATTAGCAAAGGACTCTTTGTTTTTAATGTCTGAGAGCTCAGGCCATGAGAGAGGTCAGCAATGCCTGGCAGAAAGTCCCTCCTGAGCCTGCCCTTCAGCCCAGCACGTGAACAGCCTGGGGACGTGAGAGGTCACATCCACGGGAATCACGTGAGCCTGGCACAGACGGTTCCTGGGGTAAAGGCTGGGATCTGCCAGGGGCTCTGCTCCTGGGAGAACACACGAAGAGGGAGCAGGTGGGGAGGAGGGCACTGACTGGGCAGGAATTCCATGGCGCATCTCCTGCTCTGCCTTTGACCCTGCTCCTCTCACTCTTGGGACAACTTGCACGTTCCCTTTGAAAGGGCATTTTGGTGAAGGCTGTCCATGGCTGGGATGCTGGGATCAGGGGGCTGAGCACTGTGGAAAGCCCCACGCTGGCCTTTGGCAGCAAGGGAGCAGCACCCTACAAGAAACAGCTGCTTAATCATTTGTGTCTCTTGCCTCATTATTAAAATGGAGTCCTCCACCCACTTTCTGAAGATGTCAGAGCACGTTTGTAAAGGACAATTCAAGATCTCAGAGCATGTCTGTCAATGCCAGTTCAGCTCAGCTGGTTTTATTGTCTGCAGGTCACATTCAGGGACCAACAAGGTGCTGGGGGTCACGGACTGGCAGGGATAAAATTATGCCCCTGGACAGAAGGAACAGCTCAGTTCCTGGGAGAATTCCAGCCTGTGCTGGAGGGAAGAAAGAAGAAGAAACCAGGATGTGAACACCCCTCAAGCCAGGGCTTTGTGGCCCAGCAGAGCATCCTGTAGACTGGGTTTAGCATCCTGGGCACTGGGTTGGCAGCAGCACCAAAAACGAGATCTGCTCTGCAGGTTGTTCATCCTTCTTGTCTGCCAGGATGTTCTGCAGAACCAGAGCTGCTGGGAATATTCCCCACTGACCTTCCTTCCCCAGGCCAGTGGAGGGGCAGAGTCACAAATAATTCCAGAGCCAGGAGGAGAAATGAGATGTCCACACCACTCCAGTGATGTTTTCTACCCTTGACACCTCCTTTCCTCACAACAAACCTCTTACCCTTAGGAGCCACTCCAGGACCACTTTGTCCAAAATGTCCATGCTGGAAGGGACCCCTGAAGGTTGTTCCCACACTAGACCAGGTCTCTGCTTCTGGATCTACAATCCCAGAATATTCTGAGCTGGAAGGGACCCACAAAGATCATCAAGGACCAGCTTGGTAAATCTTGGTCAATTCAGCTATTCCAAAACTTCCTCCACCTCTCTGGTGGCCTGTCCCAGGGCTTCACCATCATCCCAGGGAACAGTATTTTCCCAGTTCCCAACCTGAGCCTCCTCTCCTTCAAGCTGTGGCATCTCTCCCCTGCCCTGCTGCCAGAGAAATTGGCTACATCACCCTTTAAACTCCTTGCCAAGCACAGGTGGTTCTCAGACCCCTCTCACCCTCCTGCTTTTTGCCAGACCCACCCAGGCCCGGTCTGTCCGTACCTGTCCATGTCCCTCTTTGTGGGGCCAGCACTTCTCCAGGTGACTGGAGAGCTTAGCCAGACCCTCCAAGGGCACCATAACCACCCTTGGAGCAAGGGTGGAGCTCCTTGCAACAAGATCCGGAGCACTTTGGTGCCTCCAGCCCACCGCTGCTTCAGGCAGATATGGAAGCTGCAGGAGCCACCCCTGCTCTGGATTTTCTCTATTTTGACCCTCAGTTGGTCCTTTTCATCCTGGACCACTGGGCATCGCAACAAGTGCAGCGTGAATAGTCCTCTGCCTTTGGAACCCCTGGGGAGCATCAAGACAGGCCTGGCTGGGTTTTGTGTCCATCACACCCTGGCTGGGTAAGAGGAGGTGAAATCTCTATGCTCCTGTCAGCAATCCTTGGGAACCATCCCTCCCACTGGGAAGTGCAGCTTATTTTAGGCAGCTGCAGAGGATGTGGTCAGACAGAGCCAGGCACACTCTGGGAGCCCTTCCGAGGGGCTCTGGATACCCTCTGTAATCTGGTTTCTCTCCACTCACTGTGGCCATAAGTCCCATCTTCACATTAAGCAGGACCAGTACATGTCCCTTCCCTGCGTTCCTCTGATCCCAGTGGCTCCTCTATTGCTCACTGTGACTCCCCTGGCGCTCCTTGCATCCTCCTCCTCCTCCTGCCGCTCCCACCTGCCCCGGGGCCACCGCAGCAGTTCAGGCAGCAGCCACCAGGCTGCTGTATTTCCCTGGAAATACCAGAACAGGTTCTGCATATGTAAAAGCCTGGGAACGGTGACTTTCTGTGACGGGAATGAATATTCCTGAGCCGGCACCGGCTCCAGGCACAGCCTAATCACAAAGTGCCTCCCAGCAGGCTCCTCCTGCTCTTATCTCCTTCCCAGCCACTCCAGGGGATGATTTCCTGGATGATTTCTTTTCAGACTCCATAAGGGGACTTAGCACCCACTCTGCTTTCAGAAGAACTTTGTTTAGTCCCACATCCCAGTCAGAATTATCAAGAAGGAAATATCACGGAATTCCAGAGCGAGTCAGGCTGGAGTGGAGCAGAGAGGGTCCCCGGTGCCACCTCCCCGCTCCAGCAGGGCCATCCCAGAGCAGGGGCACAGCGCTGTGTGCACACAGCTCTGCCACAGCCCCAGCCAGGAGAGCCCACAGCCTCTCTGGGCTCTGCTCAGCGCTGGGCACTGCCCAGGGCACAAGTTCTGCCTCCTGGGCAGGGCAATTCCTGGGCTCAGGGCCATTGCTGCCCCTGGCTCTGGTGCCATTGCTGGGCCTGGAGCAGAGCCTGGGCCTGCTCTGCCCTCCCTGCACACAGGGACAGACAGACAGACAGACAGACAGACAGGGACACACAGGGACACACAGGGACAGACAGGGACACACAGGGACAGACAGGGACAGACAGGGACACAAAGGGACACACAGGGACACACAGGGACAGACAGACAGACAGACAGGGACACACAGGGACAGACAGGGACACACAGGGACACACAGGGACAGACAGACACACAGGGACACACAGGGACACACAGGGACAGACAGGGACAGACAGGGACAGACAGACAGACAGACAGACAGGGACAGACAGGGACACACAGGGACACTCAGGGACACACAGGGACAGACAGACACACAGGGACAGACAGGGACACACAGGGACAGACAGACAGACACACAGGGACAGACAGGGACAGACAGGGACACACAGGGACACACAGGGACACACAGGGACACCCAAGGACACCCAGGGCTCAGGGCCCCTCTCAGCTCTGAGCTCCTCTCCAGGCCGAGCAGCCCCAGCTCCCTCAGCCTTTCCTGGGCACGGAGATGCTCCAGGCCCTTGCTCAGCTCCAGGAGCTCCTGTCCCTGCTGTGCTGGGATCCAGAGCTGGACACAGCACCCAGAGGTGCCTCCAGGGCTGGGCACAGGGGCAGGATCACCCCTGACCTGCTGGGAATGCTCCTCCTCATGGTTGCCAGGTCCTGTTGGGCCCCAGGTCACTCACCTGGCTCGGTGTCCTAGGGTGACTCCCTAGGGAAACCTCCTCTGGTTGTTGGGTGAGAACCACGTGTAAATATCACTGCTTGCTGAATGTCACTGCCATTGTCTGTATATGGCTGTATTCTGTATATATATGTATGTATAATGTATGTGTTTGTAGAGTTAGAATTTGTATTAGTTTTGATAATAAGGTGACGACATGGCGATAAGGGGTGGAATGTCCTGGGTGACTTTATGATGCTTGTATCTCCAATCGTCTGTTCTGTTATGCTGTATATTAAGTTCTGTACCTTTAAGATTGATTCTGATAGTGAAGCGGGGAAAGAAGCAGTGCAGAGTTTGTTTTCAGAAAACTGTTCACTCCCCGCCTTTCACTCCTGGACTGTTTTCATCTGAGGCATGGACAGACAGCGGGACAGAGATCTCTTTGCTTTTAGTTAGTTTTTAGCTAGCTGAGGCAGAGAAGTTCCCTGGACTGTTCTTTTTCTTTTTTTTCTTGGGGCTGTTTAAACCTCTCCTGGGCTGAAAAATCCAGAAGAGCACCAGGAGCTTGCACCTGGGGCCCACCGAGGCCTGGACCTCAGCATTTTCCAGCAGCGCCGGAGAGACTGGGACTGATGAGAGATGGAGAGAGCTAAGCTATACCCACAGCAAGAACTTTCTCAATTTTCCCATCTCACTTCAGAGTGATGAGAGGTTTTATTATTTCATATTATTTATTTTTTGCTTATGGACACTTTGTTAAATAAATAGTTTTTTCCACTTTTCTCTGAGGAAGTTCTTTCCCGGACCAATTGGGAGAGGAGACATTTGGATTTGCTTCCCAGAGGGACCCTATTTGGGGGTTTTCTCCCAAATTTGCCCTAAACCAGGACACTCAGGGACACCTCGTTGTCCCCAGGTCCTTCCCCACAGAGCTGCTCCAGCAGGTCCCCCCCAGCCTGTGCTGGTGGTTCCTCCCCAGGTGCAGGACCTGCATTTCCCTGGTTGCACTCGGGACATTTCCTTCCAGCATCTCCCCAAATGCTCCCAGAAGGTGAACACAGCTGGGTTGGGTTGGCCCACCCATAGCTTACACCCAGTGTTTAACTTTGGCAAACCCTGAGGAACAGCACCCCCGCTGCATCCCAGAACACTCCATCTAAATTCAGCATGGATCCAGGGCAACGCAGGCACGGAAAACCTCCGGAGGAATGTCTTGAGCAATAATAATGCTTTTCATAAGAAACAAACATTGGGCAACTTTGTGATTAAAATTTTATATGTTAAACATTTAAAAAAAAAAAAAGAAAAGAAAAAAAAAACAATAAAAAACAACCAACAGCTCGAGTGAGCTGCATGTGTGAGTGGTGCTCAGAGATAAGCCAGGAATCTGCTATGAATATGGATCAAAGAGCCTTCATGGAAGAGCTCCATCCTAAAATTCTGTTTGTGTGAGGGGGGTTGACAAAATATCCATGGAATGTGGAAAAAAAAAAAAAAATAAAGGCAAGGAAAATATGAGAATTCACTCTGTTTCCTCAGCTGAGGTTATCATTGGAGAGGGGTGGGGTGGTATCCATCTAGGAGAAGGGCATTCTCTGGGAAGTTTGATGGGAAATATCCACAGTAGGAGAGACATTTAGGGCCTTGGAGATTGATGCAGCTGCTGCTGTACATAGCAATTTCTACTTTCCTTGTTGTATTTTGGATAATCTTGCTCTGGAAAGTAAAAGCTCTGGCCCAGCCCCTGTGGAGTGTCTGCAAATGGGGACTGGGGCTGAGAATTCCTGTCTGAGGGCATTTCATGGAGATTTGGGCTCTCTGAAACATTTCCAGAGAATCGTTCAGTAATGGACAGCCTGGGAGAGCTGGGGGTGCTCACCTGGAGAGGAGAAGGCTCCAGGGAGAGCTCAGAGCCCCTGGCAGGGCCCAAAGGGGCTCCAGGAGAGCTGGAGAGGGGCTGGGGACAAGGGCTGGAGGGACAGGACACAGGGAATGGCTTCCAGTGCCAGAGGGCAGGGCTGGATGGGAGATTGGGCAGGAATTGTTCCCTGGCAGGGTGGGCAGGGCCTGGCACAGGGTGCCCAGAGCAGCTGTGGCTGCCCCTGGATCCCTGGCAGTGCCCAAGGCCAGGTTGGACACTGGGGTTGGAGCAGCCTGGGACAGTGGGAGAGGTCCCTGCCATGGCAGGGGTGGCACTGGGTGGGTTTTAAGGTCCTTCCAACCCAAACCATTCCCACAGTGTCCCATGTTCCCATGAGATTCCAGCACTTACTGCAGTTTCTGGGATCATCACGATCCCTGCATTGCCCAGGGAGTTGGGAAAGGTTTGTGTCTCCTGTCCTTCCTGAGGATCCTAATGGGAACATCACCTTTTGGAGACAACACACAGGAGTTTGTCAGAGCTGATCCATTTCCAAGAAAATGACCTTTTCTTCCAGAACGGGTGTCCCAGGATCCCTGGAGTCTGTGGTCCTGCAGGGGCTCAAGGGGACACTTGGAGCTGGGGACAACACCTGTCCCCAAACACATCAGCTCCAAATCCCAGTGACTGAATTCCTCATTAACCCCTTTATCCATCCATAAACTGCTTCTTGATTTATTCCCCAGCTCTCCCTCTCACCACCACCTTTGCATATGTAAAATCCAACTTTTTTTAGCAGGTTTAACGTTTTTTTCCTGATTTCCCATCTAAAGTAGGGCAGTTGTTTTATCCCTGAACTGGCTGCTGCTCTTATGTAGGTTAATAAGGTTTGCCTTCATTATTTACACAAGGTTTTGTTTGTTTGTTTGCACTTCTCCAGGAAATTTAACATAAAATGCTACCAGGAGCAAAGAAAAAGAATAATTTAGTAAATTTGTGGGTTCTTAGGGGAAAAAGGCAACAAAAGAACAACATGGAAATGACGTTCCCAAGTAAAACATTAGAATTAAATCTTCAGGGAGCCCTTGGTCATTCTGAGGAGCAAAAGGAAGGTTTGACATTATTTAAAAATATTTTTTGACATTTGAGAGTGAGAAAATTTGACCACTTCAGCCACTAAATTCTGTTTAAATGTGAGTCACAGGATAAACCTCTCCTAGGAACCTGAACTCTGCAAATGCTTATCATAAATCTGGGGGATAAAAAGCAATTTTTAACCCTAATAATCATCAATGATATTCTGTTATTTTTAATCCTCCACTATCAAACACAAAGAAGGGAGCTGGAGTTAAGTGTGAGGAATAAAGATGCAGGATCTGGCTCTAAGGATGGTTCTCATGTAGCAGGAGCTCCCAAGGAAGGGATAACCCAAGGAAGATTAAAAAAATCTGTCAGGACCAAAGTAAGTCTTACAATGAACCAACTCCTGCTGGAGCAGCTGGGGAGGAATCAGCAGAGGTGGAGCAGAGGGTGGCACACATGGAGTGAGTGGTGGCTGGGAGGTGATGGAGGGCTGTCACCCTGTCCCACAGCAGCAGGAAAAGGTGGGACTTCTCCTGGAGGGCCAGGTCACCTGCGCCAGGAGCTGCTGAGATCTCACTGGAGCAGCCTTGGCACTGTGATGTTCACTTCCATTTTCATTTTAATGAGATTATGTTAATGTGAATGGGGATGCTCCAGGAGATGAACTTACCCAGCAGCATTGGTGGAAGCTGGATGGGATGGCCTGGGAAGACGGGCATGGCATGGCCCTGGTTGCCAGGAAGATAATGGGAATGTTGGTACAAATCACCAGCAGCACAGGGATAGAACAACCACCCCCGGACTGGTTTCCAGCAACGGCAAATCATGCTGGGAGGGATTCCGCAGCCTGAAGGAGCTGGGCAGGAAATCAGGATCAAATTCCCGTCCCACCAGGATGGGTTGGATGATGGGAAATCCAGGATGGCAACGCTGGCCTCCTCCCTGCCTATTCCAGGATACAGCCTTTGGCTTCCCATGGGCAGCCTCAGACTTTCCCTCCATCTGCTGCCCTCGCATTATTAATATTCATGATCAAAATCATCCCTTTCCTGCTCAGGAAATTGAAAGCTCAAATAAAATTTATTAATGTGTCCATTTTCTGCACATATTTCAGAGCCTGATTTCCCCGAAGTTTATCCAGGGCGCATTCCCTGTCACAGAGCTTTCAGTGCTGAAGAAAGAGCCAAGACACGAAAAGCCTGGAATGGGATCATTCCACCTTCCCAGCTCCCTGCTATTGCCACCTGCAGATGGTTCCAGGAGGGGATCAGGAATGGGGAAAAGCTCCTGGAAAGGTTGGAGGGCTGGGTGCCAGGATCAGTGTGACATGGAATCTCAGCAGGAGATGCTCCAAGGAGAGAGGGATGGGCACGAGAGGAGGAAGATGTGGGGATGGGCAGGGGAGCAGATTTGGGAGACCCTGAGGCATGCTGGAGAGGATGAGGAAGAGCATTCCCAGCAGGTCAGGGATGATCCTGCCCCTGTGCCCAGCCCTGGAGGCACCTCTGGGTGCTGTGTCCAGCTCTGGATCCCAGCACAGCAGGGACAGGAGCTCCTGGAGCTGAGCAAGGGCCTGGAGCATCTCCGTGCCCAGGAAAGGCTGAGGGAGCTGGGGCTGCTCGGCCTGGAGAGGAGCTCAGCTGAGAGGGGCCCTGAGCCCTGTGTGTCCCTGTGTGTCCCTGTCTGTCCCTGTGTCCCTGTCTGTCCCTGAGTGTCCCTGTCTGTCCCTGTGTGTCCCTGTGTGTCCCTGTGTGTCCCTGTGTGTCCCTGTCTGTCCCTGAGTGTCCCTGTCTGTCTGTCTGTCTGTCCCTGTGTGTCCCTGTCTGTCCCTGTGTGTCCCTGTGTGTCTGTCTGTCTGTCTGTCTGTCCCTGTGTGCAGGGAGGGCAGAGCAGGCCCAGGCTCTGCTCCAGGCCCAGCAATGGCACCAGAGCCAGGGGCAGCAATGGCCCTGAGCCCAGGAATTGCCCTGCCCAGGAGGCAGAACTTGTGCCCTGGGCAGTGCCCAGCGCTGAGCAGAGCCCAGAGAGGCTGTGGGCTCTCCTGGCTGGGGCTGTGGCAGAGCTGTGTGCACACAGCGCTGTGCCCCTGCTCTGGGATGGCCCTGCTGGAGCGGGGAGGTGGCACCGGGGACCCTCTCTGCTCCACTCCAGCCTGACTCGCTCTGGAATTCCGTGATGTGGAGATGCAGCAGGGAATGGTCTCCTTGGGTGTGACAGGACAGAGAGCTTCAATCTGGTCCCCAGGAGAGGAACTGCTAAAGCCAAACACAACATTCCGGCTCAGACAGGCTGGGATCCCCGATCCAAACTGAGCCATGAGAGCACAGGGATGGAATCCTTCCTCCAGGAAAGGCACCTGCTGAAAGGCCTCTCCCAGAACTGCTCCCTTGGTCCCAGGGTGTGGGAATCTTCCACAGTGATCTGAAAGAGCAGAGCTGAGTCTCAGCCCAGGGCCAAGATCAAGGCAGAGGCTTCATTTCCCCAGTGGGGCCACTGGGATTTGTGCCAGTCCTTCACACAGGGACGAGTTTCCACCTCAAGCAATCCAGAATGGGACCTGATCCCACCATGAACCATTCCCAAACTGGGGATGCAGTGTGACAGGGAGCAAGGAGCCCCTCAGCATGTGCTGCCTGCAGCTCCCGCATGTTGCCATACTCTGTTAGCTTTCTGTGAATGTTTACATTTTGTAGTCGAGTCTTCTGATGCTTGTAACATAAACAAGAGAGGTTTTTCACGTTCCTTTCTGATGAGGGACAACTGATGGACTTCTAGCCTGGCCAGTGGGATGGAGAGGCGGTAACCTTGTTCTCCAATCCCTGGTCACTGTTCAGAACCTATATAGGTGAGGTCATCATAATAAAGTTAGCCTCCTTCTACCTTGGAGCCAGAGTGTGAGTTATTATTTCTCCTCGTGTCCTCTAGCGACAGCTGGGGACACTTCCCAGGAAAATCTCCCCATGGTTTAGTCAGATCTTCAGAGCCAAAATATTCAAATCTCCTGACTGGCTGGGCAGCTCCAAGGAATTTACCCCACATCAGCTGAACCAGACTGGCACATGCACTTTGAGCCCACAACAACTCCCCTGAACTCAGCCCTGGCTGTAGGAGCGTTGCCTAAGCTTTATCATTTTGCACCCTTCACCTGCTAAAAGCACAAACCCGGATAACTCTGGGCTCAGAAAATGCATTTTGATCTCTTAATTTTGTAAATGGAGCAGGATTAAGCATGAAATGTGGGTTTTGTAGAACCATGGAATCACCAAGGATGGAAAAGACCTTCCAGATCCAAGTCCAGCTTCCTCAAGAATGAGTGAGTTGAACCATTCCAGGAAAAATCCTGTTTCTCTGAGACTTCCTGCAGACAGCTGGACTTGGATGTGGAGCTCTGTGTGTGTTGGGAGCAGAACCATTACCATGTCCAGATGTTGCTGCTACACTTCCCAACTGGACCCAGAATTCCCAAGCGCTTTTTGAGAAAGGAATGTGTGACCCTGCCCAGGTGCTCACACTCACGTGGGAGGGGACAGTGACAAAATCTCAGTCGGACAACACAAATCTCAAGGCCTGGGAGAAGCTCCTGGGAGGTGAAGCAGCTTCCGGGGAACTTCTCCAGCTCCTTGAATGCCTCCCTTCTCACCATAAAACTGTGGAAATAATAGCTGCAGTCAAACCCAGTACTCAGTTATTTGCCCAAATTCCAGGGAAAACACCAAACTGGCTGTTATATAAAAATCAGAAGTGGTGAAGCCACTGGCATTGAAAAGATTAGTTAATGTACAGCTCTGAAATCACAGGTTCTGCAGAGCTCAGAGGCTTTTCCTGGGCAATTTTCAGATTGCCCAGCACAGCCCTGTCTGGGATTTGATTCTCCTTTGATTCCCAGCATTGCAATGAGAGACAGAATTTTCCATAAGAATGGGTTTGGGCAGAAGGGTCTAACAGACAAATGAGGGAGCATCAGAGAGAAATAACACCATAACATCCCTGGGGAGAGTGAGGAGTCAGTGCCCTGCTGGGAAAATGGTAGAGGGATCAATTCCAACAGGGACATCAGTGGGACTGAAGGGGAATGAGCAGTACAGGATGGGCAGTGGGAACATTTTCGAGAGCAAGACCTGAGTGAGGAGAAACGCTTTAAGGCTGAACAATTATTGAGCTCCATCACTGAGAATGAAAGGAAACCTCTTCTGGTAAACCACTGTCAGGCTGGGCAGAAGTCAGTGCTGGGTGAAAGTCCCACAGAGCAAGGATGGTGCCAAGGGGTCTGAGAATCCACTGGAGAAAAAAAAAAGAAAAAACAAAACAAACAAAAAAAAACCCCACCAAACAAACAGGGAAAAAACACCCATGGAAGCTGCTTTTCCCATCTTTCCCTTTCCCTGCTTTTCCCTTTCACTTCTGAGGCAGTGTTTCACTGTCATTGTGCTTTTCACCACTCTAAGCACAGCAGAGCCAACAGGAAATTTGAGTACTCCCATCTCTGACAGCCTTCAGAGCCCTTCAATTTCATCTTCAGACAAGTCCAGGCCTGAGTCCTCAGCTCAGGGACCACGGCCATGCAAGAACTCCCTGCTGTCTGCTGGGGATACATTCACCAACGGGGCAAGGGCTGAACAAAGCCAGTGGGGTTTTCAGACAAATAATAGGCCAATTCCAATTAGTAACCAGGAAAAAGGTGTAAAGTGGTACATTTCAGAGAATCTTGGAATGTTCTGACCTGGAGTGACCCACAGGGATCATTGATCCAGCTCTGTCCCTGCCCAGACCCCCCACCAATCCCACCCTGGGCATCCCTGGCAGCACTGTCCAAAGGCTCCTGGAGCTCTGGCAGCCTCGGGGCCGTGCCCATTCCCTGGGGAGCCTGGGCAGTGCCAGCACCCTCTGGGGAAGAACCTTTCCTGATCTCCAGCCTGAGCCTGCCCTGGCCCAGCTCCAGCCGTGCCCTGGGTGCTGTCCCTGTCCCAGAGCAGAGATCAGAGCTGCCCTCAGGAGGATGTTCAAGATCCCAAGGAGTCTCCCCTGTCTCCTCTTCTTCAATGACCTCACATTTTTATATCTGAACTATGAGATTATGAGGGTCACAGGATCACAGAATGATGGAATGGTTTGGGCTGAAAGGGACCTTAAATCCCATCCCAGTGCCACCCCTGCCATGGGCAGGGACACCTCCCACTGTCCCAGGCTGCTCCAAGCCCCAGTGTCCAGCCTGGCCTTGGGCACTGCCAGGGATCCAGGGGCAGCCACAGCTGCTCTGGGCACCCTGTGCCAGGGCCTCAACACACTGCCAGGGAACAATTCCTGCCCAATATCCAACGTGGCTGGTATTAGAACATAGGTTGAAGAGAGAGGTTTTCCCTGGATAACAGCCACGGGTTTGTGGATTGAGGGCTGTTCAGGCAGCCAGAGTGAGCTCAGCTGGGCTGGACTCTGTGCAGCAACAAGGTTCTCATTCAAGGAGAAAGCCAAGAAGAAATTAAATTCTGAGCACTGGAATGCACTTAATCATTGGCCCGTGAATGTCTCTGTGCTTTCTGATGAATGAGGAGTGTTCCCTAATTCCCTGGGCACAGGAGAGCCGGGATGTGCCGGGCACAGCCACTGAGTTCACAGCTTCACAGACAGCACTTCCACCACATTCACCTCGTAAAAGCAATTGACTGGAAAGCACATTGAAAACGTCTCCTTCCACTCAGTGCTGGCAGAGCCAGGAAGAAGCAGCTCTGGAATGCCAGGAAGAATGGGAGGGCAGGTATCATGGATAAAGAGGAAAAGGCATTCAGAGCTGAGCTGAATTCATGCATGAGCAGGGGGACAGCTCAGGACTTGAGTGTCACTCAAGCCTTGGGGCAAAAGTTGCTGTGAAGATGAGCTGGAAAAGATCCAAACCCAGGAGAAAATATCCAGCAGATAAAAACCTGCTAAATCTGGTATTTTGGGGACAGTGGCGCTTTAGCTCAGGTGAGGAGGGTTCTGAACTCGATAAACTTTGCCAGCTCTGCAGTTTCAGCCCCTGCAGGAATCCAGGGATAACGTGATGCTCCTTCAATGGAATCATCCCATCTTTGTCAGGCTGAGCTTGTGTAGGTGGGCAGGATGCAGCAGTTGGAGCCCTCCTGCCAACCCCTCTCTTTGGGTGAGAAACCATCACTCTTAGCAGTCACCTACCATTCTCCTTGGAGTGGCAGCCCCCGGAGCTGGGCCCACGTGATCCGCCCTGGGCTCACACCTCGGGCTGGAGGAGTCAGGAGGTGCTGACATGCCGGGAACTCAGCCTTCAGCTCTGGCATTTGGTGGTGACATGCTCACAAGTAACGTGGGAAACGAGCCCCAGGAGCCTCGGTCAGATGGAGATGCTCAAGCCAGCCTGGAGTGAGGAGACAGTTCCAAGGGAGCTGAGCTGGAAGCGCTTGGCACAACTCAGAATCAGCTACGTGGGATGCTCCAGTTTTGGCTTTGACATCTCTGCAGCTCCCAGTTCTGGGTTTGATGCATTGTGCCCCAAACCTTCTGAGATTTGACCCCCTTTTTGAGGTGTTTCTCTGCTTCTCTGCTCTGAGGAGGCATCACAGAGCTGTGATCTCAGCTGAGAACATTTAGAGTGAAGTGTTGGGGATGGTGTGTGGAGCTGAAGCCAAAGCTCTGCCCACCTGCAGTCAGGTGATTCTTGCCACAGGTTGTCAGGGAGGGTTTTAGTCCTTGCTGGCTCCCCAGCCCCAGCTCTGCTCCTGCTGGGATTGAGCAACAGAGGGGCTCTCAGGAGGTGCCAGAAGGAGCTGAGATCGCTGAGGAGCCAAAGGGAAAATGTTGGATCTTGGAGCAGAACAAAGTGTGCCCAAGCACTCACCCTGAAAAGTGACAGCTTGGGCAATTACCTGCGTAAAACCAAGAAACCCAGAGGCAAACAAGGCCAGAGCAGAGACTGCGACATCCGGGAGGTCAGCACAGAGCCTGGGGAGATGGGACTGCTCGGGGAGAGGACTTACCTGAGGAGAAAAGGGCTAAGACTGAAAGGCTGTTAGAAGGGTTTACAGCTCTATTTTTCCCAGAGAGTAGCACCCTCTCCCTGCTGCCTGCAGCTGCTCCTCACTACACACACAGCAAAGGAGCTGCAATTCTGCTCCTGCACAGAGCCAGGGGCAGGGCGCTCCCATGTCCCTCCTGTCCCTCTCCCAGAAAAACCACATTACAAATGGTCCTAAAGAATCACCTTCCCAGATAATTCCCCTTTCTCCTGATGCTGCCGTGACATTAGGAAGTGCTAATGGAGAGGAGTGGCAGAGCAAGGAAACTGCTTTTGATAGTGCAAACCAAGAGAACTCAGTGAAGGAAAAAGACTGGCATTTTCTGAGCTCACTCGAGTTCTTTCGTTCAAATTTGATTCAAAGGATGAGAGAATATTTTGCCTTTTCTATTCAGGGTCTTTAAAGTAAAAGGTTCACAAACAAGGAAAAATCTCTGTCAATTTGAAACTACTCTGTCATTTAGAGAGAAAGGAGTCTGAGCACTGTCACATGGGGAATATTGACACAGAGCATTTTCTCATTTCCAAACCAAAATATTTCCTTCTAGAAAATGTGAAAATGAAGTGTTTTGACATGTTCAAAAAATTCCCTTTTACTGCCTTCTCTGCTGAAAGCATTTGGCAAATTCAGGCAGCAGCAGTGTAGAAAGGTTTCAGTCCCTGAAACTTCCAGCCTGTGGATAGTTGAGTTCAGCTCGGAGCCCGGCTCAGCTCCTGCAGATGTGCAGCTACAGGTGCCTGGATCCAGGTGCTGATGGGTCTGCTCTGCTCCTTCTTGTAAATCCCATCCTTCTCCTTGTGCTGAAATGCCTGAGAGTCCTTGGAACATAGCTGTGAGGGGTCAGAAAGAAGTGGAAATTCTTCCAGTGACAGCAGAACTCATGGAATCCCAGAGTGGTTTGGGGGAAGAGACCCTAAAGCCCATCCAGTGCCACCCCTGCCATGGGCAGGGACACCTCCCACTGTCCCAGGCTGCTCCAAGCCTCAGCTGCTCTGGGCACCCTGTGCCAGGGCCTGCCCACCCTCCCAGGGAACCATTCCTTCCTAATATCCCACCTAAATCTACTTTTTTTTTAAGTTTAAAATCATCGGCTTTATTCTACTTCACAAGGATATTGTATTTTAATTGTGTATTTCCTGTTCCATACCGGAATAAGGATAATTTTCACAGACTCAGAAGTGCTGAATCTGTCTCCTCAGACAAATTATTTTCCTGGGAATTATCTCCCCCGTCAAGCTTCTTTACCTGGGGCAAAGATCAGCGTGGTCCAGAGGTACTCCCAGGTATCCCTCAGAGTCTGTTCCTACACTCTTTGGAATTTGTTACAGAGATGCATTCCTGCCCAATCTCCCATCCAGCCCTGCCCTCTGGCACTGGGAGCCATTCCCTGTGTCCTGTCCCTCCAGCCCTTGTCCCCAGCCCGTCTCCAGCTCTCCTGGAGCCCCTTTAGGCCCTGCCAGGGGCTCTGAGCTCTCCCTGGAGCCTTCTCCTCTCCAGCTGAGCACCCCCAGCTCTCCCAGCCTGGCTCCAGAGCAGAGGGGCTCCAGCCCTGGGAGCATCTCTGGTGCCTCCTCTGGACTCTCTCCAGCAGCTCCAGGTCCCTCCTGTGCTGGCCCCAGGGCTGGGGCAGCTCTGCAGGTGGGGTCTCACCTGAGTGGGGCAGAGGGACAGAATTCCCCCTCTCCCCCTGTCCCCAGGCTCAGCTGTCCCCTGTGTCAGATCCCAGCTGCTGATCCCTGAGCTCTGATCCATGAAATCCCAATTTAATCCTTTTGCCGTGTGATCCCGGGGCAGCCCATTAGCACACAGGGGAGCACGGAATTGCGATGAGGAGGCCCTGGTTACCGGCCCCGCCACCAAATGTCAAGCTGCATTTTTAGCTCTGAATGGAATTAATTTGCCAGTGTTCCCTCGATAAATGTCAGGTCCTTATGACTCGTATACATTAAACAATTCACAAATTGGAAAGCACTTGTGTAATCAAGTTAAGCATGAGGTGGGCAGATTCCCCACACCTAAACAAACCTGAAACTTCTCTTTTCCAATTAATATTTCATTTTATAACAGCCGCCACATTAATTCTTAATTAAATGCTTATTTGAGACACTCTACTGATTAGTGTGAACTAATGAGGAACAATATGAATTGTTTATCCAGCTTCCACTTATTTTCCTTCATAAAAAGGAATTGGTGTTTGGATGACTCCTTTCATGTCTGGCTTTGCCCTAAAATGATTTACTTCCAGAAGAACTTCCACAGGAACAGGTTGGATATGAGGGAAAATTTCCTCCCTGAAAGGGATGGCAAACATTGTAAGTGGAGGATTTGCCATCCCTGGAAATGTTTAAAAGCTCTTTGGATGTGGCACCTGGGGACATGGTTTAGTGGTGACCACCACAATGATCTCAGAGGGTTTCTCCAGCCTTAATGATGCTGGGATTCTGTGGTCAGAAATCATGGAATGGTTGGGGTTGGAAGGGCCATAAAAGGTCTTTTACGCAAATGTTCATGATATTCTGATTGTTAGGAAAATTAATCCACAAACACCAGAGGTTTATGTCCAAAAAGGAGACAGAGGAGTCCTTTTACTTTATTCAAATAAAGGGAGAGGCCATGGGGCATTTCCCCTGGAGTCTCTCAGATTTTTGGAGGATGAAGCCTCCTTTTTATCCCAATTTCCCAGCCGCATTTCCCTCTCTCTTTCCCCATTGGCTGAGGTACTTGAGAGGCACAGACTTCCTGAAATGCCTAAGATTCCCCTTTTAATGTATAACCCCCCGCTAATTTTAAATTTTTATGGGATTTATGGGTTTTTCCCCATTGTTGCTTTCATCTTTCAATATTCAATTTCATTTACAAACAAACCTGCGGTTTGTTTGTAAAGGCCAGTATCTTCTTTTCCATTCATCAATCAACAGAATCCTTCCCATTGTTTCACTTATCTCTCAGTGCTGGTTTTATCTACCAGCAGACCCAGGGCTTGTTTGTAAAGACAAATCTTGTCATTCCTCTCATGATTGAGGCTGGTCTGCTTTGATCCAGAAAACGACAGGCTAAAAACCTCTGGAACTAAAGTTTCATATCCATCTTCCCAGCTAATTCCCAAAAAATCTCCAGAAGGAACTTGTCCAAAAGCCTTTCAACCCCAAACCAGGGGCAGTGCTGTGCTTAGGCAATGCTCAGAGCTTGTGCAGAGGCACCTGAGCCTCCTCCACCTCTGCAGCCCTGTTGGAGTCCAGGGCATTCCTCTGGCTGCCCTGGAGGGTCAGGGACCTGGACAGGGGGGTCTGGGACCCTGGCCCAGAGGGACATTGGCTTTGATCCCAGTCCATGGGAAAGGCTTCCTGCACTGCGGGAGGGATTGCAGGCCACAGGAGTGTGAGAGTAGTTTAACTTATCACAGGGTGAAAAAACAGTAAATCTAGGTTTCTAGCATTGAAGTGAATGGGGGCAAGATGGAGGATTTGGGGCGCTGTCTCCTGCTTCTTCTTTCTTCTTCCCTCACTCCATTTCAGCAGTGACGTTGGCACAAAATAGTTCAAAGAGAATGAGTCAAAGTAGGGATGACCTGTTTAGTCTAAGTGATAGGTATTGGCAAGTAATGATAAATAAAAACATGCAGCAATTAGTATAAAAGATAACGACTGCCCAGTCTGGGAGGAGTCGAGGAGTCACCAGATGCCCGAGCAGCTGCACAGACCTTTGTTGGGCACTGAGAAAATTGTAAGATAAGAAATAATAAATGAAGCATGCAACCTTGAAAATCAGAACCTGAAGACTCCGTCTCTTTCATCCGTCTGGCACAGAGTTTGCAGAGGGCAAAAAGACTCTAAAACCACCTGAATGTCGGGGAAAGCCCACGACACAGCCCCTTCTGAGAGGCAGGAGGAGCTCAGCCCCTCCAGCCGGAGCTCAGGCCTGCCCTGGGGTTGGAGGGTTTCCCAATAAACATGAGATCCTCTGGCACTGGGAGTGCTGAGCAGGCACTTTCATGGCCCTGTCCCCTCTCGGAGCTCTTGCATTCACACCCCGTGGCTCTGTGTGTGCACTCAGGGCTGTTCGCACCTACGTTTATGACAGCCTTTATTGACCATGAACTTGTCCTGGCATTTTATCACTTTTTATCACCTCGTCCTTCAGAACTGGAGCTCTTCCCTCAGCTTTTCACAAGCACCTTTGGGCTTGACTGTCCTGGAGGCTGTTGAAACACAGAAAAATTGGGAGTTTGAGAACCACACCTTGCAAAACCAGCAAAAACTCGCTGGTGAGAAAGTTAAAAGGCACAAGGTCAGGCCAGATTTTTGGGGATCGCCACTGGCATTTTCCCTTTCTCAAAGAAGCTCATTGACTCTCTTGGACACTCGGTGGCCACAACAGGCCGCTCTCCTCACTCAGGGCAGGTAATATTCCTTCAGGTCTGTTAGTGAAGAGACTTCGTGAAGGATTTTTTGAAAGACAAATTCCTCATCTGAATTTTGTACCTATGAACTCCTTTGTTATTAACCCATGAATCCTTTATTGACTCCTGTTTATCAGCTATTAACTAGTTCAAAGATGTCTCAAATTTTTGAAGCAGGATTTCTTTATTTCTATTTAAACTTCCTTTTTGACCACTTTTACCAGGCTGTGATCCCTTGGTGCTGCCGTTCATGGGTTCGCTGCTTTCTTCAAGCACAATTCCAGAGGAGGGGAATTCCCATGGACATCAGCAGGTCTTGTCAGAATTGTGACCTGACAGTCCTGGAATCACTGAGGATGGAAAAGACCTCCAAGAGCATCGAGCCGAGCTTCAACCAGCTCCTCCATGGCCGCTAAAACAGATCGCAGACTGAGCCAAACCTGCTCCTGTCCTGAGCATTTCCAGGGATGGTGATGCCAGCACTGCCCTGGGCAGTGGTACAAATGTTCAGTCACTCTTCAGTGAAGAATTTCTTTCCTGATATCCAACCTGAGCATCCCCTGCTGCAACCTGAGGGTGTTTCTCCTGGTTTCATGCCTTTGTTGATGCCCAGGAAGTGTCACTGCAGGTGAAGTGCAGGGGACATGGAGCAGTGAAAGCAGAGGATGCAGGAATGCTGCACACGCCAGGAAAACCAGTCCCAACCCAACACCACTAAAGCAAAGCTTGTAAGTCTCTGCACAGGCCGAAATTCACTGAAATATCAGGAGAGCAAAGGCAGGGGAGGAATAAACACAGAAATGGGAGCTTTCATTATGCCCACACAAGACCTCGCAATGAGCTCAGGCAGAGAAATCATTTTCACGCAATCCAAATGACATTTCCTGGGAGCCAGAGCTCCGAGATGCCATCAGGGAAGAAGAAATTCTCGCTTTAATCCTGAGTATTGAACCAATCCTGCTGCAGATGCAGCCATCAGGGTGACTCTGGAATGGTGATCGTTGTGTTTGTGGGAGGGAGAGAGCCACAAGTGGAAATTTGTGATCACGTCTGAATTTCTCCAGCTCCTCCTAAGTTTCCTCTAAAAGCTGGCTCCTCGTTTGTTGCCTTTCCTTGCTAGAATATTGGGATTGATTTAAGGGATACTTTGCACAATCGATTGACAGCAATTCCAGCTCTGAATTCCTTTAAACCTCCTGGGTGGGTGCCATCAGTTCCTGCTCATTTCCCACCATTCCTTTTGTTCTTTCAAAGCTCCTCCTTAGGATCCCATGGCTGGTCAGGCTCAGCCCCAGTAAAAATCCACTTCCCTGAACTCTCCATGGCAGCTGCAAAGCAAAGCCGTAAAACCTTCCCTCTCTTCTGGAACCCTCATCATCGTGGAGATCTCCTTTGAAACCTCATGTCACAATGTTCTGGCAGGTCTTCTTCTAATGCATTTGGAAAAAAATCTTCTATTTCAGGTTTCAGTTGTTCAGCAGATTTGCAGTTTCTCAAAAGTTTGTTCCTCTTAAATTCTGGTTTTGTTTAAGTCACAAGAGCTCTGCTCTATTTTTCTTTTTTAAAAAATACTTACTCGTTTAATATAATCCTGTTTAAGAATTCCCTTCACCCCACGGGTTGACCATTTTAGGGCTGTTTCTGTATTTTTCAGTGGATGATGTGGCCTCACCATGTTCTGCTGACCCTGTATCCAAATAAGTTCAATCCACCCAAAAATACTCTGCCCTTTCTGCTGCTCCTTTTACTTTTTCTTCTCCTTTTTGTTATACCATTACTTCTTCATGGCCTTTTAAAGGAAGGCTTTATTAAAAGGGGATTTCCACTTGTGGCTCTCTCCCTCCCACAAACACAACGATCACCATTCCAGAGCCACCCTGATGGCTGCACCTGCAGCAGGATTGGTTCAATACTCAGGATTAAAGCGAGAATTTCTTCTTCCCTGATGGCATCTCAGAGCTCTGGCTCCCAGGAAATGTCATTTGGATTGCATGAAAATGATTTCTCTGCCTGAGCTCATTGCGAGGTCTTGTGTGGGCATAATGAAAGCTCCCATTTCTGTGTTTATTCCTCCCCTGCCTTTGCTCTCCTGATATTTCAGTGAATTTCGGCCTGTGCAGAGACTTACAAGCTTTGCTTTAGTGGTGTTGGGTTGGGACTGGTTTTCCTGGCGTGTGCAGCATTCCTGCATCCTCTGCTTTCACTGCTCCATGTCCCCTGCACTTCACCTGCAGTGACACTTCCTGGGCATCAACAAAGGCATTAAACCAGGAGAAACACCCTCAGGTTGCAGCAGGGGATGCTCAGGTTGGATATCAGGAAAGAAATTCTTCATTGAAGAGTGACTGAACATTTGTACCACTGCCCAGGGCAGTGCTGGCATCACCATCCCTGGAAATGCTCAGGACAGGAGCAGGTTTGGCTCAGTCTGCGATCTGTTTTAGCGGCCATGGAGGAGCTGGTTGAAGCTCGGCTCGATGCTCTTGGAGGTCTTTTCCATCCTCAGTGATTCCAGGACTGTCAGGTCACAATTCTGACAAGACCTGCTGATGTCCATGGGAATTCCCCTCCTCTGGAATTGTGCTTGAAGACAGCAGCGAACCCGTGAACGGCAGCACCAAATGACCAAACTCAGGAGTTATTTCCCCAAAATGGAGTATATGGACTACTCTCACTTCTCTTCCCCAGCTGGAAAACTGGCGATTCCTTCCTCCAAAAGTTCTCTCAGCAACCCTGGCCTGGTTTCTCCTGAGCCCTAATGAGGGCTGTGAATGATGAAATGCTGAGACACCTTTCAGACTCTGGGTAAAATCCTGATCCCACCAAATCTGATGATCAAATAAATCCCTTTCTGCTGTCAGGGGCTGTGACCTCTCTCCATCTCTGCCCGTCCAGGGGACAGGCAGATCCCTGTTTGGAGTTTGCCAGGCTTGTTGGATCATTATTTTCGTGTCTTTCCTCAGATTTGTCAACTCCTCCACCTGTGGATGGTGTCTCCTGCCGCCCTCTCCCCTTCCATAATTAGTGATAATACTCAGTTTGGGGAAATCTCCTTTTCCAGGAGCTCAAGGAAGATCTGGAGCTCTGTCCTGATTTTTCCATGGTTAGCTCTGCTCTGGGGTCTTGAGCTGCAGGCAAAGGTGCACAAAGATATGGAAAAAAAACCAAAACAACTTTTTCCTGGAGTAGATCCTGGAGACCAGCGGGGAGAGTCCACCAGGAGCATCCCAAATGAGCTGAGCAGTGAAAACAGCCTGAGTCGTGCTTGTGCACCAGGGTGCATTTTGGATTTCACAGCGGAGAGCCACAAATTTGGGAGTGTGTATGAGAAAATTATGGAAAATTGGGATTTCCTGACACCTGCTTTGGCCTCCCCACCCACACGAGGGTCCTGTAGGTGCCAAGTGACTCAGAGAGGACACAGCCGCTGCAGGGAGGGCTCAGGGTCACCTGCCAGCTCCTCCTCCATGGAAATCTTTGTGGTCTCTGACCCCATGGAAGCTCCTGGAGATCCATCCTTAGGGAACAAACTTGCCAGCTGAGGCATAAATTTCCCTTCACAGAAGAATTTCAGCTAAAACTTCCCCAGAAAGAGAAATTTGTCCCTCTGAAGTCCCCAATTTCAGCACGATTCTCCTCAGGATTCCTTTTAAATACCGGGATGTTCAATTTAATGATTTTAAGGATTTTTTTTTATTATTTTTTTTTTTTTTTTAATTCCCAAGGGTTTTAGAAAATTCTTTTGTACATATAAGATCTTTTCTTTTTTCTGTCAGAAATTTTCATGGGAAGAAGATGTAGTTCCCAAGCACATGTCAAGAAAAGAACTCCTTGTCCTTTGCAGCTGATCCCGGTGGTCTCTGAAGGTCCAGGACCCTCCCTCCCACTCCAGGATGGATTCACCCTCAAACATTGTTTGGGATCATGCCAACAGTGAGAGCAGACACTTTATTTCTTTTCCACCTGTACCAGGGAACTGTCCCTGAAGATCTCCAAACCATTCCTTCCTCCTGGGTGCCAGCAGGGAGTAGACACTATTTTGCAGTGGCCCAACCTGTGTCAGGTAGAATTTCTGTCTATCCAAAATCCTCATTATATATATATTTTTTATGGGAACCTGTGCATCAGCAGTTCTGTACAAGGTCCCTGCCTGTCAGCAGGACCAACACTGGGAAACTCCCAAAATGAATGGGAGATGGTCTTGCTTCCTGCCCCATGGCACCAGGCCCTTTCCAAGGACAGGAAAAGCCATCTCCACTTGTGTAAATCCCCACTCCTGTGAGCAAAGAGGGCCCTGCCGAAAGGAAAGGGAAATTGAGATATTATGTCAGTTCTCAGCTGGTGTTTCACTCTCCTAAAGAGCTTTTTCATGGCTAGGAGTTAGCAATTCCTATATTCCTTTTAGGTTCTGCTCAGCGTGAATAAATATTAAATAAGAAGTGGGATTTAGGGGAGGTGGATCGATTCCTGCAGCCAGTCAGGGATTTGAAAGGCAGGATCCGAACCTCCTTGGACTGTGCAGCTGAGGGCACTCTGGATAAATTCATCCTGAGGTAAAGATCCTTCCCCAATATTCAGGTTTTACTTGCACCAGATCAAGAGAGGCACAGCCAGATGGATTGATCAGTGGAGCAGTGGAAAAACAGCCCCTGGCACATCCAGGGAATATTGATTTATTCCCAATCAAGTCCAGGATGTGTGACGGCAATTTCTGTGCCAGGCAGATGATCCCGGGCGCTGCAGCTGGGAATTTCCCACTGAAACATGAGATCCATGTCCTGGGTGAGTCAGGGCATCTTAGAAGGGAGGGAGAGAAAGATCTGACAGGAGAGGCAGCGACCCTCGGAAGGGGCTGTTCCCAAGGGGAACCAGGGTCTGTATGCAAATCCCAAGGCAGAGGATTTTATCCAGGTTAGTTTGTACCTTCCATTACGCTGCCTTGCATATCCTCATGGCAACATCCAAGAGGTGTCCGGCATGGATATCTCGGGAATGTCCGGTGGAATGCTGAGTGCAGGAGGACAAGCTTGTCCTGGTGCCTCCCCTGTTCCTGCCACAGCCGCTGCCGAGCTCAGGCTCCAGCAGAACCCTCCTGTCGCAGGAGAACAGCTCTTCCTCTTCTCACAGTTTGGCTCCCAGTTTGGACCAGAAGTATCCCACTTTAATTTTTCTCTCCTCCAGACCATGCACCTTTCACCCATTTCACCCATTTCTCAAAATTCCACTTCTGCTTTTCCCAGTTCTGCTTGCAGAAAGCTGGAGGGGTCAATCAGGGCTCCCCTGGGCAACCCCTGGTGATCCAGGGCAGTCCACACCTGGGATCCTGCAGGAATTTGACTCCTCTCAACCAGGAGCTGCTTTCCTTGGCTCCTCACACCTTCACCCCAAGAGGAGCCAATCCCGGTGACAAACACAGGGCCAAATCCCCCAGGCCAGGGCCTGCCTGGAAAACCAAGGTTCGGGACAAGTGCCAATTTCCTGTCATTAATTTGGGGAGTTTTGTCGTACCTGTGGGTTCTGGTGTGATTCCAGCTGTAATTCCGCTAACAAGATGAGCTGCCCAGCTGGTACTTAATGTGGCTGAAAGTGGGAACTCTCCTGCTGGGAAAAGCAGCCATGTGGAACAGGAGCAGGGCTGGCTAACGAGGCTAAACTCCAGCATGGACCTCTGAGGAGAAGCTGTGACACTGCAGGGCAGCAGAGAAAGGAGGGGTTTAGGTTCGAGGGATTGTGTCTAATGGTGATGAAGGGAAGGTTTTATTCCATTAAATAAAGATGAGGAGATTTAAAGCTCCTAACCTCTCCCAGATTAACAGGGGGAAAAATTCGCTGGGAAGCACTCAAAGGGAGGCTCAGCCTTGGAAAGGGAACTGCAGAAAATTGGCAAGAGCATCACCCTGCCTCTCTTGAGTCTTCCCAGTCTGCCAAGCCCTGCTTAGTAACAGGTTTAGACCATTCCCAAGTATTGTGTGCCCTGCCTAGGACTGACCCACTTCTATTGGTGGTCAAGGAAAGCTCCCTCCTTCGGGAGCCTCACTGAGCACAGATCCCCTTTTCCTGCCCCAGCCTTCAGTGTCCCAAATTCCTTGGACTTTCTGGGAATGAGCTCAGAGCCCAAAGCTACATTTAGCTGCCACACAGAGGCACAGCCCCACAAGTGATGTTCCCAGAGCCAGGGGGGAGTTCAGAGCATCTCCTCCCTCCTTCTCTCGTGCTTTACCTGGTTATTACTCAAACTTCAAAAACCAAAACCCAAAAAAGCAGATCCTCCAAGGGCAAAGGGTGGAACAAGAGGAAGGAGAAGAAATCACAGCTGGGACCTCCCCATCCCTTACTGCACCCTAGGAGAGGGTGGAGCCCCTCTGCTCTGGAGCCGGGCTGGGAGAGCTGGGGGTGCTCACCTGGAGAGGAGAAGGCTCCAGGAGAGCTCAGAGCCCCTGGCAGGGCCTAAAGGGGCTCCAGGAGAGCTGGAGAGGGGCTGGGGACAAGGGCTGGAGGGACAGGACACAGGGAATGGCTCCCAGTGCCAGAGGGCAGGGCTGGATGGGAGATTGGGCAGGAATTGCTCCCTGGCAGGGTGGGCAGGGCCTGGCCAAAGGCTCTGCAACTGCCGCACAGCCAAATTTCCATTTCCATGCAGGTCATCTTTATTCATTCCCTGTACTCTGAGGCAGCTTTAAAGGTTCAGGTGAAGGCTGAGCCTGCAAATTCTGGCAAGACAAGTTGGTATTACTCAGAAACAATCCCCATCAGAGCAGGCCAAACAAATGTGACCCTCATTGTCTCCAGCCTCAAACTATTTCATTACTACCTTTCTCCCTCTCAGCTGAATCATTTGACTTTCATCCGTCCTGCTGCATCAAGGGCTCAGCCAGACAGGGACTGACACCACGTGTTGGGGGCAGCAGCAAAGTTCCCTAAAAACAGGGGCAGCTTGAAGGAAAAAATGCTGCAAAACACAGAATCCCAGACTGGTTTGGGTTGGAAGGGTCTTAAATCCCATCCAGCGCTGCCCCTGCCATGGCAGGGACACCTCCCACTATCCCAGGCTGCTCCCAGCCCCAGTGTCCAGCCTGGCCTTGGGCACTGCCAGGGATCCAGGGGCAGCCACAGCTGCTCTGGGCACCCTGTGCCAGGCCCTGCCCACCCTGCCAGGGAACAATTCCTGCCCAATATCTCATCTGAACTTGCTGTTTTTCAGTTTAAAGCCATTGACTTTATCCTCCTTGACAAGGATATTGTATTTTAACTGTGTATTTCCTCTTCCACCCAGGAGCAAGGATAATTTTCACAGCCTGAGAGATGCTGGGCCCTGGCTCTTCAGCCAAAAAATTTTCCTGGGAAATATCTCCCCGCTGGACTTCTTTACCTGAAAAATTGTCCTGCTGTACTCCCAGGTGTCCCACACGCAGCCCTTGGGATTTCTCACAGACATGCACCTCTGTACTTAATCAAGGTAATTACTTAATGATGATGACTTAGATGACGGTTCAAAGGACAAGGCTTAGTTTAAAGTGCAGAAACCTTGGTTTACCAAAGTCCTCCCAAAATATTCTCCTGCTGGACAGCCCCAGGTAGGCGAACTCCTCCTTTGTCAGTCCTTCAGGACAGTGCCAGTGTCAGTTCTCATGAGGAACAGGCTTTGAAGCACTCTCAGCTTATAAATATTTCATCTTCCTTTACCAGGTGCTGTAGGTCCACGGCCACTTGTGCACATCACATTTACCTCTGCGTGAGTGAAAGCAGGAGCTGGCAGCTTGCAGGAGCCAGGTCAGCACTTCATCTTCTGAGCCAGCGCCTCTTGGCCCCACTTGCGTCCTCAGATGCCTGATCCAAGCTTTCAGCAGCTCTGCAATGAGGGAATATCGCTCCAAGATGAAGCACAGCAAACAAGGGGCTGATAGAATCACTGGCAACCCTGGAACTTGCAAAAAAAAACTCTAAAAAAACCCACTTTTTTTGTTATGAGGGGGGAAAATCCTACATGTTTTATTAGAGTTTTTATGACAAATTAAAATGTTCCTGAGAATGACTGCTTTTCCTGGACCATGGGAAATCATCTTCTCCATAGGAAAGTCATTCAAATGAGAGGTAGGAGAGGAGAGAGCTGATGAAGGACCCTCTGGGACAAAAAGGAAGTCACTTCAGGCAGAGCCCAAACTCCAAAATATTTGAGAAAGAAATGAGGCTTTAGTGGGATCTAAAAAAAGAATGTAAAAGAAAGAGTTGATCCAGAGAAAATGTTGCAATCTGAGGGAATTACAGATTAAATTACTCCAATTTTTAATTCTTAAACTCTCAGTGCAATTCCTAACGCTGGCAGTGCTGAGATCCTTCCTGCCCTTGAGAACTCATCCCAATGTCCTCTTTCTCTAAAAGCTCTTTTCTGGCATTTTATGTAGTGGGGATTTGCAATTTTGAGCTAAAAATTCAAGTCCAGTCCATGTCCTGTGGAAAGTCCACTGAGAATATTGTGGCTCCCCAGTGCTTGCCTGGGATGCAGACACCAAGCTGGGAGATTCCGTTGAACATTACATTAAGGAATGGTCCACAGAGCCAAGAAAGACCAATTAAATATTGAATTTTCTTGTGTGGAGAGCTGTCCAGCTCTGCAGGAGCCAGGAGCCTGTTTGTCACCAGGAAACTTCCCTCAGGCAGCAGCAGAAATGACGTGTGAGAGGATGTGAAGGAGGCACCGGGATGCCTGAGCAGGCATCAATTAGTTTGGAGCTGATTGGGGAGTCCTGGGAACATCAGAGGCAGGACTCAATCTGTTGGAAGTGGGTGGCAGCTCCTCTGCCGTGCTGAGACAGGTTTGTAAAGAGGAAGTGTAAAAATAATAATAGGGAAAAAAAATAAATCAGCAGCATTTCATGTGCAGGGGCTGAGGAGCATTTTCAACTTGGCCTGCAGCTCCTAGGAGCAGTTTGGGTGCTGGAAAATCTTCTCCGCTGAGCTGTGCAGGTCCTGCAGGACATTCAGGGCCAGGTTTTACTGAAGGGTCAGTTTGAGGGATGGGACGTTGTGGGAGAGGCTGCCCAGGTTGTGGTGTTGGGTCTGTGAGTCAGAGCTGGAGAAACGCTGGGTGAGAAACTTCCACCACACCAACACCTTGGAGCAATGGAAGGTGTCCCTGCCCATGGCAGGGTTGCAATGAGATGAACTTGAAGGTCCCTTCCAAGCCAAGCCCTTCCGGGGTTCTGTGATTTCCCTTGGCCCTAAGCTCGCGTCTGGACCTTCTGGTTGTCCTGGAGATGGCAGAGGTGTCCCTGTGCTGGCAGCAGAGGATCCAGCACTCCAGGAAGGCCCTGGGGCACCTGCAGAGCAGCAGACCCTGCTCATTGACAGCTCCAGGCACAGGGGACCTGGATGGTGGTGGCTCATCCAAGGCTGCAGGGGGAGAGGGAATTTGGGATTCGGTACCTGCAGGACAAGGTTTAATGCCGCTGTTGGAAGGCACAGGAATCTACACCTGGCAGAGCATCCCAAATCCCTGCGGGATCCCCAAGGAGGGGGTTTACCCTCCTCTCCACACTGCAAATCCCAGGCTTCCAGAGCCATGGATGGACGGCAGATCCATGAAGCCAAGAGGGAAGCAAGCAGGAGGACATGGACTCTGCACCAGCTCAATGCAGAGGGGTGCACCAATGCTTTAGTGCCTTGCATTTATTCTTGGGGACTTTTGTTCATATCTGAAGGCCATTTCATACAAATCATGTGTGCTAAGAGGGTGTTGGATCCACCCACAGTGGGTGCAGTGGAGGGGCCACTCCAGGGTCATCTTCAGTCATGTGCCAAAGGTGAAAAATTCCTGGCCCTTGCAGAGGTTCATGGCCCCAATCAAGTGGGATGGGGACGAAGACATTACTTTCCATTCAAGTCCTGATGATTTATTAATAGTGCTCAAAACTGCAAATCCCCACCCCATGAAATGCCAGGAAAGAGCTTTCAGAGAAAGAGGACTTCTGGGATGGGTTCTCAGGGCAGGAGGGGTCTCATCACTGCCAGCATTAGGAATTGCATTGAGAGTTTAAGAATTAAAAATTGGACTAATTTAATTCATCATTCCTTCAGATTGCCATATTTTCTCTGGATCAACATTTTATTCTCTCTCTCTCTCTCTCTCTTTTTTTTTTTTTTTTTTTTTTTTTTTTTTTTTTTTTTTTTTTTTTTTAATCTTAATAAAGCCCTGTTTCTCATCATAATAAAATATAGCTCTTTTTTTGAAGATTTTCACCAGCTCCACCTACTGCTGCTCCCATCCTCTTCAACACTTCCTGACTCACTGCTGCTTCCCCCCTCCGGATGGGGATTGGGAAGCTGCTTCCCAGCAGAGGTGGATGCAGCCTCCCCTCAGCCATGTCTGTGATGGTGGTCAGGAAAAAGCACAGGAATAGGCTTATTTTGTGGAGAGGACTACAGGACCAGAAGGAGTCTGGAGCGGTCCTGTTTGGGAATGTTGACAGGATGGCTTCAGTGTCTCTCCCTTCAAGGGACGGTCCTCAGGTCCAGCACACTCTGGGATGAGCCCTTGGTGATTCCCCAGGGATGAACTCCTGGTCATTCCCCAGGGATGAGCCTTTGGTCATTCCCCAAGGACGAACTCCTGTTCATTCCCTAGGGATGAGCCCTGGGCCGTTCCCCAGGGATGAACTCCTGGTCATTCCCCAGGGATGAGCCCTGGGTCGTTCCCCAGGGATGAACTCCTGTTCATTCCCTAGGGATGAGCCCTGGGCCGTTCCCCAGGGATGAACTCCTGGTCATTCCCCAGGGATGAGCCCTGGGTCGTTCCCCAGGGATGAACTCATGGTCATTCCCTAGGGATGAGCCCTGGGTCGTTCCCCAGGGATGAACTCGTGGTCATTCCCCAGGGATGAGCCCTGGGTCATTCCCCAGGGATGAACTCCTGGTCATTCCCCAGGGATGAGCCCTGGGTCGTTCCCCAGGGATGAACTCCTGTTCATTCCCTAGGGATGAGCCCTGGGTCGTTCCCCAGGGATGAACTCCTGGTCATTCCCCAGGGATGAACTCCTGGTCATTCCCCAGGGATGAGCCCTGGGTCGTTCCCCAGGGATGAGCCCCGGGTCATTCCCCAGGGATGAACTCCTGGTCATTCCCCAAGGATGAACTCCTGGTCATTCCCATGCTTCTCTTAAAGCAGGAGACTCCAAAGGGCAAAGTGCTGGATCCAGGTCATAGGTCAACAGGAGTTCACAGAGTCATTGATCCGTTCCTTGAGGCCATGGAAAAAGGGATTCCCCTGACAGTTAAGAAGGAATTGTTCCCTGGCAGGGTGGGCAGGCCCTGGCACAGGGTGCCCAGAGCAGCTGTGGCTGCCCCTGGATCCCTGGCAGTGCCCAAGGCCAGGCTGGACACTGGGGCTTGGAGCAGCCTGGGACAGTGGAAGGTGTCAATGCCCAGGGCAGGGGTGGAATGGGATGAACTGTTAGGTCCCTTCCAATCCAATCCATTCCATTCTGTGTTTCTAATTACTCAGAGCCAAAATGTTGCTTCAGAACAACTCAGTACGTATTTGACACCATCCTCCCATGGCAGGTTTACTCTTCTCTGGGGAAAACACCCTGGCTGAATTCCTCCAATCTTTTCCTGTGTAATTTCCAGCCTCTGATCATTCTCTTTCCAGTTCACCTCTCTTTTGTCCTCTCTTTCTCAGAGTGCATTCCCATGTAGGGATCATGTCCCTGCCCAGCCCCTGAGGACCCTCAGCTCACTTGCTGCTGAGTGGGGTCAGGGGTAACTTTGTCCTCCCCATTTGTAGCACCCACTGGAAAGCCCAGATCAGCCTCTGAAGTGGTGCTGTCACCCGTCAAACCACTTCACCTTGGGCATTCTTCTCTCTTTGTCCTCACTTCTCACCTGCCTTTGCTGCACTTCACCTCGTTGGTTCTACAAGAATTTTCTAATCGAATCACGAGTTGTCACCATCAGCCCTCATCCAAATTTATCCACAGAGCTGAAAGGAGGTTTTTTGTTGCCTCAACATCGTTGTGTGGTGCTTCTTGGGGTCTCAAGAGGAGCTGGTGATTCCAACATCCCAGGAGAGCACTCCCCTGCCAAACCAGCAGCTGGAGCTCAGCTGGGACACCCTGGGCTCTCCAAAATGGAACAGATGTCCCCATTTACGAATTTTGCTCTGTCTGACCCCTTCTATCAGCTAAGCTGGTGATAAAAAGATGGAAACAAATAGCTGGCTCTTCAATCCCCTGGAAATGTGGCACTATAAAATGAGCTAAATTGTCCAGCTGGAATAATTTTCTGTGGGGTCAGAGAGCCAGGAAAGAACTAAAAGATTGACGAGCATCAGGAAATCTCTTCTTTACCTACAATGACAACAGGCATTTGCCAGACAATAAATTTGTAGCCCCGTTCTTGCAGTGTCAATGAGTAATTTTATTATTCATCAAAACTAAAATATCATGTATAAAGATGTGTTCATAGGAGCCAAAGAATGTGTGATTCTTTATTGATAGGGGGGTTTGCATATTTTATATTTGTAAAACAACATTATCATAAATTCCACAAAGATCTTGTCTATTGTCTGCGTGGGTGTTGGTCTGGCTTTGTTGATTAAAATTTTTTTCAATGAGCTGGGCCCAGGACAGAAGCCCAACAGACTTAAATTCCTTCCTGGAACAGATTTCTGATACGAAATTCAAAGTCTGATGTTTTTTAAATTGTGCCCACGCTGGATGATTTGCTTTCAATCCCATTTCCCTGCTTGGAGGAGCCTCTCCTGTCAGGTTGGGTCAAAAGCCTCATGAAAGTCGAGGTCTATCAAATCTATCACTTCCCGTGTCCATAGGCCAACGACCCCATTAAAGGAAGAGATTAAATTACTCTGACACGATTTGTTCTTGCCAAGTCCACACTGGCTGTTCCCACTCTCTCCTCTCCTTGCAGTGCTGATAAATTGATTGGTTCATAATTTGTTCCAGTATTCTTGAGAAGCTCAGGATCCATCATTCCCCAGCTCTTCCTCTTGCCACAGCTCTCCAGGGCGACCTGTGAGTTGTGGGAAACTCCCCTGTTCTTTGGGAAGAGCCTCATCCATGCCTTCCAGGCTGCAGGAAAGCCACAAGTGCCGGGACACATTTTCGGAGCCTGACCTCATTTTGTGCGTCCCACATGACCCCTGTGGGGCATGGAGGGAACTGGGGTCCAAGGATATTCTCACGGGTACTCTGCCAGACCGGGAGCCACTGGGAGGCTCAGGAAAAGCTGAAGGAGCTGCAAAGCCTCTCAGCCTGGCCTTTCCCACTCCCGCCGTGGGCTGGAACCGCGTCGGCAGCGCCGCAGTCTCCGGCATTTTGGAAACGGGCGGGCGGTGTGAACAAACAGCATCTGCTCCCGGGATCCCAGAGCTCTGCTGACGTCAGGCCAGAAGGAATTGTTGCTTCCCAGCTTTGATTCCAGCCCCCAGCCCAGCCATTCCCGCCCCAGCTGACCCTCCCTGCTCACGCACAGGAACACCAGGAAGGGGCTCAGCTGTGGCGCGACCAAGGAAGTTGGAAAAGCCAGGATTTGCCTCGCTGCCTTTGGAAATCTCTGGCAGCAGGACAAGGCACTCCTGCTAAAGGCGAGCATCCCTGGAAAAATCCTCCAGGCAGAGGAGCTCTCAGTCGGAGATGGGCAAACCCTGGATCAGAGTTCACTGGGAGGAGCTCAGTGGGTCCCTCCCTCACGGGAATTCTGCAGGGAAGGAAAGTCTTCTCCCTTCCTCAGTGTTGTTTCCAAGTTACAGGAAGAAATGTGGGAGTTGGCACAGCCCCCGGGAAGGACTCAGGCTTGGGTGAGTCACTGGATCTCTCCCCACCAGTCCCCAACCCCACACTGGTTCCCAGCGCCAGCCAAGCTGAGTTCCAATGAGATCTGTGGAACTCCAGGGATTGTGGAGTGATCCAAACACGGATTTGGCTGTTTGGGGGGGCCCTGGTGCCCTCTGCAGCTGGGTGAGCTGTAAAAGTGGGGCACAGAAACCCAGGAACTGCTGCTGGGGCTCTGCTGGCATCCAGGAGGATCTGGTCTGGGAACTCCCAGTCTGGGGCTCTGCGTGGGTACAGGGTAGGATTCACAGGCACTGGGATTTCTGTCCATGGGCATCCGGGAGGCCACAGGGATGGGGAGACCCCGCAAGAACCTCTGTCACCTTCACCTGAGGGGACGGTGGTGGCTTTTCGGGAAGGCATCACCCCCTGCGAGGGTGCCCCGCTCCACACACACAAATTCAGGAATGTTTTGTGGGCAGATTTTCTCTCAGCTCCTCTTAACAGAGAAAAATAACAAGGAGAGGACTTGTGCAGCGGCTGGCAACCAATAGAGAGATAATGAACCTTTGTTCTCCATTTGTTTGGCTGGTTAGGAGCGGGAAAAAGGAGCAAGAGGTTGCAGAGCATCAGGGACGTGCTCTTGGATGAGGGATAAAATAGATGTTATCAAATTCCTCCTCAGAAGGTCCTTTGCTGCTGCAGCCATCTGAGACAACAAAGCTCAGAGCGCCCTTGGGGGATTTGTTTGGTCTGCAGGAGGCACCTTGGAAGCCAAAACCAAACCAGACCTTTTTAATTGGAGGTCCCAAAGATATTTGACTGCTTCATGCTGGAATCAGGTTTAGTCATCATTATGCAAAGCTAATTAACAAGTCAGAGTCTTTTTTTTTTTATCACCAAAGCATTGCTGCATTTAGAAATGAGATCCCCAAGATCTTCCCTTTCCCTGCCCTTTCCTGCTGCTATTCTGGAATTAAAGCTCCTCTTTCCATCACGACAAAGGATGTGGTGGATGTAAAAAAAATGTTGTCTTCAGCTCTTTCCTAAAATGTCAAAAAACTGAGAAATACTTGGGTTTCTTCCCCAGTTATTCTGTTCTTGGAATTCATTATTGCAGAAAAAAAACTGGGAGGTTTTCAGCATTTTATTTGACTCCTGCAAATGCCTTCTTACCCTTGCAGCCTTTGGCAAGCAGGGTTCCAAACTTCTCACTACTCTTTGCTTTAAATTTCTGCCTCCAAAGTGGACTTTGGACAAATTGTTTGTTTGTTTGTTTGCTTACTTGTTTGTTTAAAATTCCTGTGAGTCAGAGGCACTGGGAAAACAATTTTTTTAATAAAGATGAAAAAAAAAATACCCCTTCCAAAATAAGAAGTACTCTCAGTTCCTGCTCTGTGTTTACCGGCCCTGCTGTGGCCCCCCAGGTTTGTGGTGGTCCCAGCAGGAATTTCCCCATGGAAAGGGTGCCCAGGCCTTGGCAGGGGCTGCCCAGGGAGGTTTGGGTCCCCATCCCTGGGATGCCCAAGGAACGCCTGGATGTGACACCCAATGCCCTGGGTAGGGACAAGGTGGGGATCAGACACAGCCGGGACTCGATGGTCTGGGAGGGATTTCCCAATTATTCTGTGATTCCATGTGGTTCCAGGTACTGGGAATGATCCCAGTGACCATGTGACCACAGCAGGGTGATCCAGGACCCTGGAGTTTCTCCACTAAAGAGCTGTGTCCCATGGCCCCACTCTGGGTAGGGCTGTGTGGAGCATGAGCGTCTTCCCAATCCAAATTTTCTTTTTAGGGGAGAGAGGGTGGAATAAAGGGATGATGAACACTCAGAGAACAACTCAAGGGAATTATTAGGAGGGAATAATTAGAAGAGAATTGCTGGAAATCACCTACACCAAAGGCTGATCTGCTCAGAGCAGGAACAACTCTGAGGTCAGACCTCAAACCTGAGGTTTTTCAGGATTTTCTCCAGCCTGGTGTTGAAAAGCTCCCAGGATGAAGACACAGCCTCCCTGGACAGCCTCTGCCATGCCTGACTGTCCCCAGGGTGACAAATTTCTCCTCACAGAGGTCTGAGATATTACCAGAGACTGACAAGAGACGCTGGGGGTACCAACCCTGCTCTAACCTCACCCAAGGAGCGGCCAACAGCACCTGGGAAGGCAGGGCTGGAACTCTGGAGGACCTGGGGAAACCAGAAATTACCTGGAAAATCCATCACACAATTCGAGGTTGGAGGAAAACACTGAGCAGTGAGAATGAGAATTGTTGGGGGTAATCTGCAAAGAAGGTCTGGGATAACTGGGGGGATTTGGGGAAGGAAGACTTGAGGGAAACCTCACAGGCTGCAGATCCAGAAACAGTTTCCATGAAGAGGAAGGGGATAATTTGTTCTGCCTGCTCGTTCTGCTTAGGAGAGGAGGTAATTAAATCACACTCAGGGAAATTCAGATTCATCATTAAGAAAAGTCTTTCCAGTGTGAGGAGAGTTAAACACTGCCATCATTTTTTTCCAGGGTTTGCTGTGGAGTTTCTTGCTGGAGGCTTCCAGGAGCAGGAACATTTCTCCAGACCCCTTTGCTGAAGGCCCCAGAGCTTTCCTTGGGTCAGGGGGTGGGAGGTGATTCCTTTGGATTGGTTCCACCCTGTTTTCTCTGGCTCTGTCATGCAGGTTTGGTTTGGGGTTTTTTTAGAACTGTTTATGCACCACCTGCAAATCCAGAGATCTCAGTACCTTTAATGATTGGATATTAAGTCCCTTCTGAAATCAAAATACATGGTCCTAAAAAAGTTGGGTCCTTCAGAGCTTAAACTTCCGACACTCTTTAGTCTAGCAGGGCCCTTCATTTTCAACAACAAAAACCTGTTGGGAAATGTTGTCCTCACTGTAAAAAAAGTATTTGATTTTCTTTTATCTTCAGACCCCCTTCATACTCATTCTCCATTATCTTGGCACTGCTTGGGCATCTGATATCCTTTTCCCACATGGAAAAGTCACTCCAGCATTGCCCTGAGGGTCAAGGACACATTGAATAAATCAGGAATTATGGGAAAGAAGTGACCAAAGCAATGAGGAATTCTCAATCCACTTTTCCTGGATTTCCTGTTGTGTCACATAAGATTCAATGGAACTAATTCCGTATTTTCAGAGAGTACCTCCCAAAAACCAGACTGGACCAAACCCTTCACTCTCAGGCTGGATTCAGGTCCAAACATTTTCCCTCTTTAACTGGCTGAAAATGGAACAGCAAATGTGCTTCCTGTATTTTCCTTTGACTGTAAAATAAATTACCTCAGGCAGGGCTCCTCTCTCTTCCCCACAGCTCTGCCCAAGTAATGGAATTTTATTCCCATCGTGACTCATCACAGCACAGGGAGGTGGCCAGGCCAGGGTTCCACTGGAGATGGTGGGAGTCCGGGGGGTTTGGACAGAGATTTGGAGTTTAACACGTGAAAAAGCAGACAATGACTGGCCAGGCATGTCAATAAGATCAATTTCAGTAAAGCTGGGTTTAGTTAATGCTGAGAAAAAGGCCCAGCAGCCCGAGGGACATGCGTGCTCCGTGTCTCTGCCTCAGTTATAAAAAGGCAGCTCATGATTCAGTGTGAGAAGAGGCTGAGCACAGATTTATCTCCAACCCTGCCCCTCTTGCAGCAGTGCCACCAACCCACCAGCACCACCACGAGAGCTGCAGCCTGGCCCCTTTATTTAAACCCTGCCTTTCGCAGGCTGCCTGTTTCCCAGCAGGCACTGATGTCAAACTTGGGAGGAGAACGGCATGGGTGAGATTTGCTGCTGGTGCATTTTTGGGGCTGCCATTAAACTGATCTATTGCTGGCACAAACAGTAAAAAACTGATTAAAACTCAACCCTTCATAAATTAAACATTGTTGTCTCTGGCTGGCACGGCTGCCACTTGGCACAGGGCTGCAACAACAGGGCTTGGTGCACTGTGTATCCACACAGTGACAGCCCAGGGGGATTTATTCTGCTCCCTCACCACATTCCCAAATAAAAGCAGCATTGGAAAACCAGCCAGCTCCTGAAGCCGCTGGGTTAATGGAGTTTGCAGAGCACCTGGCGCAGGTGAGCTGCTGTCCAAGCAGGTCAGGGATCAAAGTGCTGCTGGCGGGTTTGGGGCTCTGTATGGGTGTGGATCTTTTATTTAGGGGGATTATATGAACCGGGAATGTTCCAGTGGGGAACACAATGGAACACTGGGCGTGCTGTGTGGAGCCCCCAGAGCCACCCAGGACGAAGCCAGAGCTTCCTCTCCACAGGGTTTCATTGGAAGGAAAGGGAGAGCAGGGGTAGGAAGGGAAGGATAGAAATTTAACTCCTTGATGGGAACAATGCGCTGCATTCCCACTGGAACATGGCAGCTCCCGCCCTTGCCTGTGGATGGAGCCTCGGGAAGCACACGAGGACTGATGCCAGCACAGCTCCTTCTCTCCTGATGCTGCTCTCCCACTCCGGCTCCAGCCCCTGCTCTGGGAAGCACCAGGAAGAGAGGGAAGCACTCTTCCAAGCTGCCTCCTGTGCTTTTCGAGTCACCCCAGGCAGCCCCACGCCACTGCAGTTGGCTTGGATGTCTCTCCAAGGGCAGGGATGGGGATATTCCTCTGCAGTGAAGGATCCCTGAGCTTCAACATCCCCTTGTGGTTGCCAAGGGATTCATTCCCAGCTCATCCCATGTGCCTGAGGTTTTTTATAACCCCTTTTTGCTCCTCAGTCACCCTTCTGCATGTCCTGCATCAGGATTCTCTGTAAACCCACACGGGCTCCCTTTGCTCCACCCTGAGGACTCCTGGGATCCATTCAGAATTCTCATCACCACTTTTCAGGTGCTTTTTGAGCTTGTGATGCTCCTAAGAAGATGGAGGCATTGGAGCTGCCGATGTGGTCAGTTAGGAGGAATGAATCCCTTGTGTGTCCCTTGGAGCCAAGTATTCCCACGGATGGAATGTGATTTCGGATGCTCTTTCCCTGGACCAGCCAGAGCCTGGATCATCCATACCTGCCTTTGGGAAGGATGGTTATCCTAGTGTGCTCCAGCTCAGTCCAGGGGAGGTTCAGGCTGGATATCAGGAAAAATGGCTTCACTGGAAGAGTAGTTAAGCATTGGAATAGGTGGAATCAGCATCCCTGGAAGTGTTCACAAAAGGAGCAGGAGTGGCAGGTTTAGTGGGCGCAGTGCGATCCAGGCAAAACTTGGATTTGGTGATGGTGGAGGTCTTCTCCGACCTTAACGACTTCATGGAATCAGTGATTACATCCCTTTCTTTTCTTTATTTCCCTGTGGGGTGGGATGGGCTGCACCGATCCCCAGTGCCACAGCTCCACTTTCCATGGACATGGGTTCAAGTGGGGATTCCCTCCAGTTCCAGGGAGCAGAGCACTCCCCTTCCCCTGGGAGTGGGGAGAGAGCACAGCTCCCTCCTGGCCCCGTGGGCTGCAGGGCTGGTGGTGCCCTGCACCAGAAGCTTCTGAGAGGTTTCCAGAATTCCCAAATTCCCTGCTTTGGAACTGATGTGATCCTTCCTGACCAACAGGAGGAATGTGGAGATTGGGTCCACAGGCCAGAGTGGTGACAGGACAAGAGGTACCTCAGAGGTGTCTGGAAGGAAATTCCTCTGTGACACTGAAGAACAGATGTGGGAATAACCCTGGATTCCATGGGGAATGGATCTGGGATTGCCTTGCTTCCCGTCCATATGGTAACCAGGCTTCAAACCCAGAAATGTCCATTTTCAGCATTTCCAGCTGTTTATCCAGCTTAAAGCACCTCAAGAAGCAACCCCTGTGCATTTCTGAGCCTCTTGAGGCACAATCACAAATACCCAGGTAATTTCTCCAAAGCATCCAAGAGCTTGGAACGGGAGCCTGTTGGAAGCTGAATGAGCTTTTAGTGGAAGCTCTGGTAGATCACATAGCCACCTTTCCCTCCCAAATGGCATCTTCCAAGTGAGATAATGACGAACATTGCATTTAAAATTCAAGCCTTGTTTGTGTTTTATATTTGTTTTGTGTTCTAGGTCCTTTTCCTGCTGAAGAGGGTTTTCAGCAGGAAGAAAATATCAGTTTCACCTCTCTGTAGTCAGTTTATGGATAAATTATCAAGCTCTGACCTCCCAAGAAGTCAGGACAGAGTATTTGGTGCCTAATCCATCTGTCTATGTCCCCATTAAGGTTCAACAGTAGAGGATCCACTAAAAACTCACCTCCTTGGAGCAAATCCTGCCCAACACAAGCCCTGGGAACAGAGCTGGGACATCTGCCAGACATTCCCTAAGCCGTGACCTCCTGCCTGCTGCCCCGCCAAATCCAGCGGCTGCAGAGTAGGAAGCAAGGTGACCCTGAGAGAAGGGTATTTCTATCCCATCCAGAAAATCTGGGAAAGCACAGAATGCCAGCCCCAGCTCAGTGGAGCCACTCTAATGGGAACAGTGGGAGAAGCCAGAGCCAGGTACTGTGAGGAGCAGGATCTGCTCTCCAGCCAAAATTCAAGGGGGAAATGATGCCTGGTTTAAAATGCTCCCTCCTGTCATGAGTGCCAGTACAGGGAACATTAAGGGCTGAAGGAATTCCTGGCACTGCTCTAGCTGTCCTTGGACTCCTCTGCTGCACTGAAACTGGATTGCAGATCTGTCCCTAGCTCCAAATGACAGCAGAGGAATTCCAGGCTGGGCTTGGTGAAGGACTCGTGAGCTGTTCCTGCTCGACAGGAATGATGGCAGAGCTGCTGGGATGAAGGGTGAGGTGTGCTGTGGATCAGGACAACTCACCCAGAGGTTGAAATCCATGGATACAATCACTCCTGATGCTGTGGACACATTCCTGTGTCTCCTGGCAGTGCTGGCACCCCGGGCTGTGTGGAACTCCTCAGGTGGGGAATGTCTGCAGGGACACCTGGGCAGTCTGTCTGCCCAGGAAGAGGGAGCTCTGTCTCCTGGCTGCCCCCTGGCACTGGAACAAGGGTGAGGCTGCAGCCCTGGGGTGCTGGCAGTGCCCCTTCCCCCTCCTCAGCCCTCCCTGAGGCAGGAATGCTTTACTGCCCCTCCCCAGAGCCCAGGAAGGGCTCCAGCTGGGAGCCATTCCTTCAGCCACTGGATAAAGTTCCGTCTGTGCTAATGAAGGGGCCTTAAAATTCATGTGCTGGTGTCTTTTCCTTGCTTCAGTGCCATTTCTTTCTCCAGCCTGATGTTATCTGGCTGCAGTTAAATAGCTCCAGTCGAAGGGACACCTCTTTGATATTGATTCCGACTGCTCCAAGTTTGTTATTCCATTCAATCTTTTGCTCAATACCACTCCTGGACACCCCAGGCTGGGCACTGAGTCCTCAGCCCTTATTGCTTTGGGATTAAATGGTCTGTTTCAGCATAAAACACACACAATATTCATCTTCATTTCCAGAAGCCAAACAAGTGTATAAGTAGATGACATTTCGATCAATTAAGCTGCTCCTCTCTCTTCCCCAAATTAGCTCTTTCCAAAGTGCTTCTGCAGCAAAGCAAGGATGGCTTTTGGAAAACAGGAGAGAGACTGGGACTAGGATCAATGTCACTGGACTGCAGGCAGCCCCCAGCTGGCCTGGGACATCATGAGGTGGCTGCTGCCCGGAGCAGGACAAAGCTGAGCTCAGTTCTGGACACTCCCAGGCAGGAGCAGCCTGGCCCTGGTGCTCCAGCTGGGCACAGTCTGCGCACAGTTCTGAGGCAGAGAATTGGTGACGATTTCCAGAGCTTTGTTTGCTGAATCACCGGTGCCTTTTCAGGAGCAGCTGGTGGCAGCAGTGCTGAGAGCGGTGGCAGAGGTGCGGCTGTCACCAGTTTGCTCTGGGTGCTGCAGCAGAGAAGCCGTGGAAAGGACACATCTGATTCCCAGATCCGGGGGTGCCTGGGAAGGTCGGGCTGCAGTGCCAGCTCCTCCCTTTGGGGCTGGAGTGGCAGCGCCTCACGGGCTGCAGCTCCTGCTGTGCCAAGGGCAGTGCCAGTGGCCCTGCCACCCACACCAGCCCAGGGCAGCTGGACGGGCTGGGAGGGGATGCTGGAGCCACGGAAGTATTTGCACAGGAACACCTCACTTTGATTGGAAGCCTTGGAAGCCCAATGAGCAGCATGGAAGTGAGGAGAGCGACACCACCTGTGAATCTTCCTCCTTCTATGGAAACTCCAGCTTCTTACTAAAGTTGTGGTTTGAAATAGATGAGGTTTGTCGAGCTCTGCTTTCCTTTGTCTCTGCCCCAGTCCAAGGACTGAGCAGAGCTGGAGCAAACCTTCAGCTGGCACAGCCACGGCGGGGCTGTCCCTGCTCTCTGCAGCTGCTGGGTCGTGACTCCTCATGAACAGCCATTCCCTGGCCCGGGACAGGGACACATCACCTGGTTCTTCAGGTGGTGCATCCCCAGGGCCTGGGGTTAAGGGCAAGGCTGTCACCCCCCTCAGGGTGCTGGCGGCTCTCTCCTCACAGCAGGCACCCTTGAAATGCCAGAAATCTCTGAAGCACAGCCTTACCCACACCTCCCACCCCAAACTCTGGCCAGAAAATGCTGAGTGTGAACCAATCCCCCTGAGAAGTCTTCTGCACAACCCTCTGTGTTCCCATCTCAGCTCCTGCTGCTGGTGGGAAATGCCCTGGGCACGAAGGGTGGGACAAGTCCCCACACCATGGATTGAGGTTTTGGGAACCTCAGGTGTCTGGAGATGCTCCACAACTCTCAGTGACTGGAACAGGCACCTCCTGGGGGGGGTTCAGCCCATCTCAAGGTTTAGATGATCCCCCCGTGCTGACTGTGGCTGTGATTGCGACACGCAAAGCAACTACACGGAGACGAGAGATTTCGCAGGGCAGAGACGTTCCTCTGAGAGAGCTCAAGGCTGAGTCAAGGCCGAGAGCCCCTCTGCCTGTTTATTTCTTACTTTTTATACATTTGTGGGTCTGGCTGTGGATTGGCTTCTGGAGTTATCACCTCCCAGCCCAGTGGCCAGACCAGTTGTCAGTTACAATTGTTTTCAGGTTAGAAATATGCAAACAAAGGACAGAGAATAAAAAACAAAGGATTTGCTTATGTTACATGTGTGAGAAAAAGTGAAAACTGCTCCTAATATTGTACAGTAGCTAAAAAGTCTGACTCCATTTTATGAACAATCAAAAGGCTTTAAAAAACTCAGAAGAACCAGGGTGACACTGTGGCCTGTGCTCTGCCTCAGGGACAGAAAGTGACAGCCTGGCCTTTGTACACCCCATGATTATTGCAGGTTTGCTTGAGAAAACCTCCCCCCACCCCCCCAAAAAAAAAAAAAAAACTCCTTTTTTTTTGGTAAAAAACACAGTCCAGGACCTTGTGAGTGTTGATAAGGAAACTACAATTCAATCAGTTTAGGTTGTTGCTTTGCGTGTTTGGTTAAGCAGATTTCAGACTAAGAATAATTTGCTTGTGGGGCAGTTTGAAAGGACATTCCTGGAGCTGAGCTCTCCAAGAGCTTGGGAAGGGAAAGGGGTGCAAGTACCCAGAGCAGATTTTAGAGAAGTAAGCAATGAAATGAGAGATTATGAAGAAATTTTAAGCCAATAGAGAATTGTGGTAAACTGTGAAATTTTGAATGGGACAAACTCTTCATTCAGGCTCAATAAACCAGGCTCAATAAAGCAGATTCAGTAATTATCCAGGAAATCCCTGGTTGATTCAAGTGCTTTTTGGGAAATCCTGCAGGGCTTGAGCTCTAAAAGCAGCTTGGATGCAGCTCCCGAGGGGCAGGACTGGATCATTCCGGGGAAGGAGAGCTGAGCAACGATCTTGATGCCTGAACACCTTGTTCCAGCTGGAGAAAATCAGGGAATTGGGGTGAAGAGAGGATACCTCAGCCTCATCCCCAAGCACTGAACTTCTCCAGGAATGTGGAGGCAGGTCGGGAACATCACGACTGGAAATGCTGGACAAACTCTGCTGGTTCCCATTATGGATTCTCTGCATCCAGAAATGTGGAAGAAGAATGGGGAATTTGACTTTAATAGTAAAGCAAACAACTCGAAACCACTCCTAGAAAAGCTGTCACCCTCTGGCAAGGGAGTTCAGGCACTGCTGTGACAAGAGGGGACTGAATCCTGGAGCTTTGATATCGAACTTAGATGCAAAGAAAAAAGAGGGAGTTCTGAACCAGGGTTTGAGGACAAGCTGTCACTTGCCATGGACAGTGACAAGGAAGATTTCAAGTTAAATCTTAAATATGCAGAGCTGGCAACTCTAGGGCTCCAATTTAAATAATTAATTAATTCTGCAATTTCTGTGTGGAGCCTTTTGGAACATAAGCTGGGAATGCCGGGCATAGGACAGACCTGAATTCCATGGATCTGAGCTTTGACAGAAGCTCACTGTTCTGTGGGTCAGGAGGAGGCCACCTCAGCCAAGCTGAAGCTTCCATGGAAAACTCTTGGGAGAAAAGCCAAGAAGCAGGTGGGAGTTCCTCCTGGACAAAGGCTTTTCCCTGGGGAATTCCCAGGAGATGCCTGCCCTGCTCCTGTAGCCCCTGCAGGAGCTGAACTCCCTCTCAGGTGGGAGTCACTCCCAGCCCAGAGCACTGGGAGCAAGGAGCAATTTGGATGCTCCAGAGCTGTGCCTGTTGCTGGAATAAAAACTGATGGAATAAGAGCTGCTGGAATCAAAGCAGGGCGATAAATCAGAGTTAACTCCCCTGGCTCCAGCAGCTCTCTGGATTTGTACCCAGGTGCTTCAGGGAGAAACTGCTCCAAGTTTGCATCAGGATCAGGGGATAAGAGCAGACAGCAAAATGTGTTTAATGCCTGTGACACCCTGGCTGCTTCTCCTGCCTGTTTATTTTGCCTGCATGAATTCATTACACTGAAATTAAACCTCTTTTCTAAATTATTAATAATTCTAAATGTGTGTGGAAATACAGGACAAATCAACATGACAAACACTGTGATGCAGATGGAAGAAAAGATAATGGGAATCTTTCCATATTTGCATATGGAAAATGAGGAATTTGGAGTTAATGAAATTTATCCATCTTTCTGGCCATTTTAGTGGAGAATTTTTTAAAAAATCTATTAAACTCTAGATTTCCACATAAAGCAACACAAAACACTACATGAGGAGACATTAGAGTCAATCTATTCTTCATGCTAGGCACAAAATCAATCGCATTTATTGTTCAGAAAAATTAAAAACCTTTCTACATTTTATTAAAGTGCACATTTCAACCGTGGTGAGAGATAAATAATTGATACATCCCAAATATATCACCTCCAAAATACTTATTGGAAAAAAATCACTGCTTTATTACCCATTCCTTTCAATAGATGTTGTGATGTTTACAACTTTAATGGTGCCTTTTTTAACAAGAAATCATGGTGGCAGCTGATTATTTTGTTGTGCTTAACATTATTTTATAACAACCCATCAAATCTGCTGCAGATAAACCCCATTATCTGAGGGAAGCAGTCATGCACTACCAGGTAAGAGCAATTTGGGTCTCTCGGCCTGAGAGCACTTGAGCAGCTCCTCAAGCAATGGGTTTGGGTTATGCTGGGGAGGCTGAAATCCCACCTGGATCCATCTGGAGAGAGGAGAATGCTGGGGCTTGGGGCCTTCCTTGCTGGGGAATGCAGAGGTGTTGGAGCTGCTCCTCCTGGGAAGGTGCTGGGAGACGCCCTGGATGCACCTGTGGGTCAGCTGAAGGAGGGCAGGGCTGGATGGGAGATTGGGCAGGAATTGTTCCCTGGCAGGGTGGGCAGGGCCTGGCACAGGGTGCCCAGAGCAGCTGTGGCTGCCCCTGGATCCCTGGCAGTGCCCAAGGCCAGGTTGGACACTGGGGCTTGGAGCAGCCTGGGACAGTGGGAGGTGTCCCTGCCATGGCAGGATGCTTCTTTTCAAAGGAATGGGATGGGATGGGATGGGATGGGATGGGATGGGATGGGATGGGATGGGATGGGATGGGATGGGATGGGATGGGATGGGATGGGATGGGATGGGATGGGATGGGATGATTTTTGAGCTCCCTTCCACCCAAATCATCCAGGGATTGTGCCACCTCCACAGCCCAGCCCAGACAGGGCAGAAGGCTCCTCCTGATCCCCACACATTCCCGCCTCTGCTGGGCCTGCAGCTGCAGAATTGGCTCCTGCCCGCTGCAGTCACACACAGCAGGCCCTGCACAGGGTGCAGGTGGCAAGGAAGGTGAGCTGGGGAGGGAATCTCAGCAGGGACCCCAGCAGCAGCCCCAGGCCCGTCCCGAGGCGCTGTCCCTGCCTGCAATCCTCCACGGCTGTTCCCACAGCCCGGCTGTCACGGAATTGCAGCATGAACAAAAACCCTCCAACAACATTTGTACTGTTACAGAGTCAAGGCATTACTTTATTCTGGACAGGAGGAGCAACAGAAATCACTTCATGCACACATTGCCTGGGTGGTGAAGAGAAAATCATTCCATCATGCGTGAATTTTACTCAACTTTTCACATATTTGTTCAGTCAAAACCCAGAGAAATTCACTGGTTCAATGGTCATTGCTCCCAAGTTACACAGTTTTGGTATTTGGTTTTCTGTTGGTTATTGATCCCTTCCCCTCATATGATAATTGTGTTCTCATTGTCATCTCCCTTACTCCAGGCCAGGTGTCTTGGACTGTGCCAGGGGCGACGTTTGGAGTTGATGTTTGTCAATGGTCATTAATGGTCATTATCTTTTGGTGTCTTCTGTGCTACTCCCAGCCTGCCGAGATGTTCCGCTCATCAGGCCTCAGTGGTGGAACACTCCTTTGAAAAGAAACTTCAATTCCCTTCCCTCTGGTCAAAGGCGAACAAAACCCCTAACTAAAGTTACATTAAAAAAATTTAAACTTTGTGTCATTTCCAACAAGCCTAAGCTTGATTTCCTGTATCTTGCTCCAGTTACTGTCCGGGGATGGGCAGGGCTGCAGCCATCCTGGAATCAGAGGATTTTACATCCATCCCTGGCCAGTGGCCGTGCAGTTTTCTCCACAGGCTCAGCGCTCCTTGCTCCGCCTGCTGCTCTCGCTGCGGTTGTGAGGGGAAGCTGACGTGACAGATTTAAGAGCTTTTGGTGCTCACAGGCTCCTCTGAGCACACCCTGCACCATCCCACAGCCATTAATCCTCCAATCCCTTGGCCTTGCCCCCAGCTGAACATGGGCAAACAAACCACGGAGAGATCCTGACATCCCCAGGAACAGCACCTGAGAGATTTGGCCAGGTCATGCCTTCCCAGCTGCCTGGGAATGCGATGAGATTTCCCGGGTGAATCCTTCATATCATCCTGCTGAGATCAAATTTCTTTAGAGATTAAAGGGATGGGAAGGGATTCACAGTCCCTCAGCCCAGTGTTTGGAAATCTGCCATTGCTCTCCTGGTTAAGAACTTTTTGTTTACTGAACTACTCATATTCAGGACCAATTTGTTCACAATTGCTTTTATGTGGGTGTGGTTTTTTCCCTCTGTTAAAAATTTACAACATTAAGGACAAAATTCGAGAAAGAAAGCTGAAGTTACAATTTGCTCTGTCTCCAAAGGTTTAATACCAGCAGATTTTCAGCTCCTGGATGTCCTTATTAAAGAGCTAAATCTTAGCTCGTGAGACACTCTGGCATGTTTATTGTTTGCAACAGCCAATTAATAAGTAATTAATAGTTCAGCAAAGTTTAGTGCACTGAAGTGGGGCTTGAAGAACGAGGAATAATTTCCCACCATTGGGAAAGGCAGAAACACAATGAAAAGTGTGGAGTGTCGGGGTTGGACTTTTAAAGGTGCTGAGGGCAGAGAGGCGGGGCTTCTCCTGTCATTCCATTTAAATGAGCACGAGGAATGTTCTGTAGGTGTGATAATGGAGGAGTAGAGGCGAGATCAAGGGAGGCTCAGGCGGCGTTTGGAATGAAACCTGTCCTTGGTGCTGAAATCGGGCGGGAGTTGGTGAAGGGAGCAAAGTCCTGGCTGGGAGGAGAGGTCACCATTACAGTGGAGGGAGGCTGAGAGGATGAGCTCAGGGGAAGGGGATTCCAGAACTTCCATCCAGAATTTGGAATGACAGCAAGCCAAGACACATTTGCCACCCATCCAGCAGATTTATCAGGTTTGGGGTGACTGCTGTGTAACAAGTGCAGCAGCTCTATCTGAAACCCCAAAATTAGTGCTTCTGGCTCACTATTGGGACCTGAGTGTTAAAATTTCTACAATAAAGGTTGAATGAAAAATATCAAAGCCAGTTCAGTGAATGGCAAATGGAATTACACAGATCAAAGGCTGCCACTGGTAAACTGGGCCAGAATAACCTGATGTGGTTCTGTGATAACAGAACTGCTTCCATGGGTGAAAAAATCAAGGGATATTTCTGGGAGTGGCAGTGAAGTGTCTTCTGCAGCAGCAAGTGGGGCACATCCATTTTTCCAGAGAGTTTTCATTTCCTGTGCTCCTGGCTCCAAATAAAGGCAGATTAAGGCCCCAGCTGGAGCTTTGGGGATTAAATGCCTTCAGGTTCAGAGGAGTCCCCTTGGTTCAGTTCCTTCATTAGAGCGAGAGCGGCTGCTTGGCAATCCCAGAAAAACAAACCAATAATTAAAGCGGGTCCTTCTATTCTGATAATTGCCTGATCCACAAAAGGCTCCTGAATTCCTAAATCCTTCCCAGCCATGGGCATCTCCTCTGGGCTCTGCTGTGATCCTGAGCCCATTTGCCAAGAACACAGGGAAAAAAAGATTATTTATTCTGGCCTGAGTCATTGATTTATTATTTGTTGCCCTTTTTATCTGGTACAAACCAGCTGCTGGACTCATGCAGCTCTCCATTTGCAGGGCACTGGAGAATCAGGACACTTTGGATAACTGAATGCCAGGACAACTGCAGCAAACTGAGGGTTTGGTGCAGCATTTCCAGACTTACGGGACTCTCCTGCAGGGTCACATCAGTGAATTTGGATGTTCCCCACAGCCTGGGGCTCTGATTGCCTTAGCCACCACATCTGGAGGTTTATGGTGCTCCAAACCTGGCCCAGCCACCCTGCCCAGGGACAAGGGAGGTGGGTCAGAAACACCAGCCACTGCTTCTTCCTCTGGGGCCTGGGAAAGCTCCACTCTGGTGTCCCCAGGGCTCAGGACTGGGGCCAGCCCTGGGTAAAACCTTCTTCTTAAATACCTCATCGCTTGGCAAATTCATGATGGCACCAATTTGGGGGAGTGTGGATGTGCTGGAGGGTGGGAAGGGTCTGCAGAGGGATCTGGACAGGCTGGGTTCATGGACCAAGGACAACGGGGTGAGGGTCAACAAGGGCAAGTGTCAGATCCTGCACTTGGGTCACAACAGCCCCAGGGAATGCTCCAGGTTGGAAGCTGAAACAGGCCCTGGAGATGTCGGTGACATTGTCTGGACACGAGCCCAGGTGTGCCCAGGTGAACCCAGGTGTGCCCAGGTGAGCCCAGGTGTGCCCAGGTGTGCCCAGGTGTGCCCAGGTGAGCCCAGGTGTGCCCAGGTGTGCCCAAGTGTGCCCAGGTGTGCCCAGGTGTGCCCAGGTGAGCCCAGGTGAGCCCAGGTGTGCCCAGGTGAGCCCAGGTGGCCAGGAGGCCAAGGGCACCTGGGCTGTGGCAGCCCTGGGGTGGCAGCAGGAGCAGGGCAGTGCCTGTCCCCTGTGCTGGGGCAGCTCTGGGACCCTCCTGACAGGAGAGCCCTGGAGGGGCTGGAGCGTGTCCAGGGAAGGGAACGGAGCTGGGAAGGGAATGGAGCCCCAGGAGAGGCTGAGGGAGCTGGGAAAGGGCTGAGCCTGGAGAAAAGGAGGCTCAGGGGGAACCTTGTGTCTCTGCACAGCTCCTGACAGGAGGGGACAGCCGAGCAGGAACAGGGACAGGAGAAGACAAGGGTCAGGTTGGATATTAGGATCAATTTCTTCATGGAAGCGCTGAGGCCAATCCAACGGTAATGGCACAGGTATTTCATAGCATGGATAATCTGCTTATGGATACAAGAACTGATATAAAGTGTTAAAAATGTAGCCAAACCGAAATATTTGCAGTGCCAAAATGAAATATTATGGGGATTTTTCTAACCTGCATAGGGTAAAATATCATTTTGAGGTGTTGGATTTTCCCGAGATGGCAATTCCAGTTCTACACCAGTAGAGTTTGCGCTGTGTTCTGTGCCTCCATGTGGGGCTGATTTAAAGCAGAGCTTTAGGAAGGAGACACCACAATTTCACTTTAAAGACTCCCATTGATCCAGCACATGCTCCAGTGAATTACGGTTGATAACACCCCTTATCTCTAATCATTCCCCCAGCCTCCATCCTGGATGAAAGGCAATCCGTGTTCAGCCACACTGAGAAGGTCAGTGTGTGTCCAAGGAAATGATTTTGCTATGAAATAATATGATTTGGGAAAACAACTTCTGCTTCAAGTGATTTTTGGGTACACTTTTAACTTAAAGAAATTCCTTCTGGCTGAATCAGCATTGACAGTGCCATTAATCCTGATTATTGTTAGTTATTGAATGTTATTTGTAATGAACATTTTCATTGCCTTTGAAGCTGAGGTTTGCTCCTTCCTAGACCCAAAATAATCACATGAGGGTTTAGAGTTCAGAGCAGTGCTCTGTCACATTATAGAGCTCCTGGATACCATTAACAAGTTATTTGATAATTACTTCCTAATACCTTTGGAGTCCTTTGTCACGATCATTCATTTCAAGTTCATAAAACTGTCATACAACCCATGTGCTTTAATGTCTTAAAGTTCCACTTTCATGAATAAAACATATCCACATTTAAGAGTTCTCCAGCCTCTACTGTAAAACACTTAGAAATTCAACAAATTCATTCAAAGGAGGAGCTGCGCACCTGCTCAGCTGGAGGGAGTTCGCTGCTCCTCCTTCTCCTGGATTTTGTCTCGATGGTTTTGTGCATCCCAGCTCCCAAATTCTGTGAGCAGGAAGCTCAAGATGTCCTAAAACTCTGAATGATGACAGATCAGGGTAGGTGGGCTCTGAACCAATGCCCCTGCTGAGATCCAAACCAAAGCTACACAAACTCAACCCAAGTTTCCCGGGAACAGGGAGCCAGAACCTCATCCATCATCCACTGAAATATTTCTGTGAAATGCGCAGTGAAGGCACCTCGGGTTTGTGAAGGTGCCTTGGGGACAGGATGTGCCAGGTTGCCATGCAAATGGCAGAGTTATTTTGGGTGGGACATCCTTTCCAGAGCTCTTGGTTCCTGAGCCACATCTCTGTCTTGGGGGAGTTTATAAACCTGGGGCATAAAGGAGCAGGTGCTTTAACCCTGCCCCTGGACACATTCTCCAAGGTCATTCCTCCTCTCCCGAGCAACCCAGAGGATGCCTGTGTTAGGTCATGGGAAGGGGGAAATCTGTGTTATCATGGAGAGGAGGCTGTCAGGGCATTTTCCTGAGGTTTGGAGACAGATTCCCAGCTGGCTGCAGCCCTCCTGTAGGATTGGCTCAGCCCATGCAGCAGTGCTTGGCTGCAGCTTCCCAGTGACTCCGTTTCTTCATTCCCCTCTCTCCATGGTCTGGGTCTCTAAACTGCACCTCAGCCTCAAAAACATGGAATGGGAACTGTGCATGGAACAGGAGCTGTGCCCTGCTGGAAAGACCTCACTAATCATTGCCATGCTCCATCTAAAAGGCTGATCCAGTTGGGACTGGCTGTAAAACCAGGGGAAACCCACACCAGATCCTGGGATCCACAAACTGTCCCCTTGGAGCTTTCCCGGGAAGTAGAACTCCCATCGATGTGCTTTATTCTCCTCTCTACCATGGCCCAAGGAGAAGAACCAGCCCAGGGTGTGCCTGGAGTGGGGATGGAGGTGGAAAAACAAGACACCAGGCATTGGAAGAGCACAAACCACATCAGACAAACCCCTTTGTGCCTGCAAGTTGTGTTTGTCCACCCTGAGGGCACCTCTGGATGGAGGCTACCGAGGTTTCCCTCAGCTCTCAGCTCCAGCAGCTCCCCGTGTTCAATGCCTCCCACTCTCTGTTTTATTACACTTCAAACCCACTTTGTTTGCAAAGTAGGAAAAGCTGTCAGAGGCCATTAATCCAAACAGAATTTAATCTCTGAAACAGCGTTTACTCAGGCAGAGCTGCTAAATCTATATATTAAAAAACTGTTGACAATTAATTAAAATGCTTCAGTGCTGAAGTGGCAACGGCGCTGCTCTGCAGGGCACTGGCAGGTGGGGCAACAGCCTCTCCCTGGGACACACCTGGGCAGGATTAGAGAGAAAACAGCTGCTTCCCTGTAGGAATTTCTGTGCTGGCAGCTCTGCTGCAGCCTGGCAACAGCGTGACTGAAGGGACAGCCAGAGGAACACGGAGCTCTGCGTCAGGCACATGGTGAAGAGCATCCCAAGCTTCTATACTGCAAAGTGGCAGCTTGGAAAAGCTGAAACAGGAGCCCAGGAGCTCCTGAATGAGGCTTAGAGGTATCACCCAGCTGGAGATGACATGGTCCAAGTGTTGGATTTTAGGGAAAGCTTTTTCCCCCCGAGGGTGCTGGGCACTGCATTCCCCAGGGAATGGGCACGGCCCCGAGGCTGCCAGAGCTCCAGGAGCCTTTGGACAGCGCTGCCAGGGATGCCCAGGGTGGGATTGTTGGGGGATCTGAGCAGGGACAGAGCTGGATCAATGATCCCTGTGGGTCCCTCCGAGCTCAGGAGATTCCATGATTCTGGTGGATATTCCATGACAATTTACTGGCAGATGGATTTGGGGACGTCACTGAGAAGAAGACGCAGTCCATGGCACGTGCCAGACAGTGTCTGGGAGGAGATGAGGAAGAGGGAAGATGACCTTTCCAAGTGGCTAAAGAACATCTCCATGGCTGTTCAATTGTCAGCACAAGGATCAATTTTCCCCGTTGGCCTGAGGTGCGTGACATTTCCTTTGAGTCCAGGTCAGAATTATTTTCCTTTGCCGTAAGACAGAAGCAATTATGGAATGATTATTGCCCACACTGTGATGACAAAACGCCACTGTCTAAAAGACCAAAGATCAGAAGATTACAAAGATCAGAAACCTCCAAAAATTGAGGCTGAAATGGCCAAAGCAATAAGTGTGTCAGGAAAGGACAAGAGCAGGTGGAGAGGGCACAAAATCATGGAATTACAGAATATTCGGGTTGGAAGGAAACTTTGAAGGCCACTTAATCCCAAACCCTGCAATGAACCTCAGATACCTCAGGTTGCCCAGAGCCCCATTTAAAGTTTCTCCCTTTTCCTCTTGGGAGCAGAAAGCAAAATCCTTCCACGGTCTCTGTGTTTTTGTGGTTGTCAGGGACCAGAGGGGATGGGCAGGGTGACGCAATTGTGTCACTGTCACACAAAGTGGTGGCTGCCGAGCCACAGCAGCCCTGTCCCATCTTGTGGCACGGCTGGGCACAGATTCCTGCCAGCACAAATCCTGCCATTCCCTGGTGTCACCTCTTCTCTGAGGACACCAAAACCTCAGGGTCAGGCCCTGCTCCTGTTGCTCATTTTTCTGTTCTCATGCACATTCTTCAGCTGCTTCAAATCTCACTCTGGAAAGGATGGGACAACACCTTTGGAAAACTGGCTGAAAATATCTATTCCCAGTGTCAGGAAGACAAAATTCTACTCAGGAGGTTTCTCCCTGGACTTAAAATGTTGCCCAAGCTTGTTCTGGGCAACTGAAGTCTCAGCTCCGGACATTGAACTGTGTTAGTTGTAGTGGTTTTGTTCAAAATGAGTCCTCACTTCTGCTCATGGAAATATGTTGAGGTTTAGCCATGTTAGGACTAGGACTAGGACTAGGACTAGGACTACATAGTCCACTGTTTTCCTGCTGCACCAGTGTTGTCTGATCTAAGTAGGCAATAAATCCAAACCACAGGGGGCCCCTCCCTTAGGACTCTTCAGGATTAAGCAAAGTCTGAGTCAGGCACCTTCACACCTCCAAAATCTCTGGCTGAGGGACACAGCCTTGAGCCCCAGGGGGTGCTGGCATGGAGGGCTTTGTTGGGCACAGCTGGAGCTGTTCCAGCATCCACGATTTACCTCCAGACACCTCCAACCCACCAGGCTCAAGCCAAGCAGAGCGATCCCCCGGCACCAAGAAACAGCAGATCTCACCTCAGAACACACATTCTGCTCCTCACCCCTGTGAAACTGGAACCCTTTCACTTCCTGCAAGGCTTTGCAATGTCCACCTGGCACCTGGTTCACTGCACAGAGCCCTGTAATGGTGAGGAATCCCTGATGTAGAAAAGCAGCAAGGCACAGAGCTGCGAAAGAGAAAAGGTTGAAGGCTGATGCTCGAGGCATTTTTCCTGGGAATTGGCCCCCTCCTGGCTGGTTCCTTGCTGCTGGGCTAACACAAGGCAGGCAGGGCAAGCTGCTCTCTTCAGCTGCTCCTGTTGGGAGCCCTTCCAGCAACGCTTCAAACGCTGCTCCTTGACTCTGTCCTTGATATCAGAGAGCCCCAGCACATCTGGGAGAGGGTTGGACCCTCCCCACCTGGAACTGGGCACTGCCCATTCCACCTCCAGCAGCTTTCCCCCCAGGCTTTCCTTCCAGTTCCTGTGTGGACAAGGAATGCTGGAATTGGAATGATGCACAGCCCAGGGTGGATCAGACTGTCCTTGTGTCCTGTGGCCTGACAGAGCAGTGACACAGAGCAGTGGCACAGGGCAGTGACACAGGGCAGTGACACAGCAGTGACACAGCAGTGACACAGCAGTGACAGGGCAGTGACACAGAGCAGTGACAGAGCAGTGACACAGAGCAGTGACACAGGGCAGTGACACAGAGCAGTGACAGAGCAGTGACACAGAGCAGTGGCACAGGGCAGTGACACAGGGCAGTGACACAGCAGTGACACAGCAGTGACACAGCAGTGACACGGAACAGTGGCACAGGGCAGTGACAGAGAGCAGTGACAGAGCAGTGACACAGGGCAGTGACACAGAGCAGTGACAGGGCAGTGACACAGGGCAGTGACAGAGCAGTGACACAGGGCAGTGACACAGGGCAGTGACACAGAGCAGTGACACAGGGCAGTGACAGAGCAGTGACACAGGGCAGTGACACAGGGCAGTGACACAGAGCAATGACAGAGCAGTGACACAGGGCAGTGGCACAGAGCAGTGACAGAGCATTGACAAAGAGCAGTGACACAGAGCAGTGACACAGGGCAGTGACACAGGGCAGTGACACAGAGCAGTGACAGAGCAGTGACACAGAGCAGTGACACAGAGCAGTGACAGAGCAGTGACACAGGGCAGTGACACAGAGCAGTGACACAGGACAGTGACACAGGGCAGTGACACAGAGCAGTGACAGAGCAGTGACACAGGGCAGTGACACAGGGCAGTGACACAGAGCAGTGACAGAGCAGTGACACAGGGCAGTGACAGAGCAGTGACACAGGGCAGTGACACAGGACAGTGGCACAGAGCAGTGACACAGGGCAGTGACACAAGGCAGTGGCACAGAGCAGTGACAGAGCATTGACACAGAGCATTGACACAGAGCAGTGACACAGGACAGTGACACAGGGCAGTGACACAGAGCAGTGACAGAGCAGTGACACAGAGCAGTGACAGAGCAGTGACACAGGGCAGTGACACAGGGCAGTGACACAGAGAAGTGACACAGAGCAGTGGCACAGAGCAGTGACAGAGCAGTGACACAGGACAGTGACACAGGGCAGTGACACAGACCAGTGACAGAGCATTGACACAGAGCAGTGACAGAGCAGTGACAGTGCAGTGACACAGGGCAATGACAGGGCAGTAACACCGTGCAGTGGCACTGGGCAGTGACAGAGCAGTGGCAAAGTCTAAGTCTAGAGCTCCCCAGAGACATCAAAGGGGACTTTAGGTCCAGCGCTATTTTATCCCCATATCTACTGCAGAACAACCCAGATCCAGGAGTAAATACATTTATATCTCCTGGATCCCATTTTCTCTCCCTTTCTCCTCACTGTGCTCCTGCTTTAAGGTCTCTGAGCAGGGAGGTGACTGCAGAGGGTGACACAGAATGGTTCATGTCCGAGTTTCCCTGTCTTTGTGTTTTCCATGCTGGTACCAGCTGCATTCCCAACACTGAACTCTGCCCTTTGGAGCCCTCAGGAATGGTCACTGTGGAGGGAGAGATCTCCACTACTGCCCAGGCTGCTCCTTGGAACTCATCCAGGAGTCATTTCCCATTGGGAACTGCAGTAGGAAAGGATTTCAAAAAATCACAGAATCATGGAATCTCCTGAGCTGGAGTGACCCCCAGGGATCATTGATCCAGCTCCTGTCCCTGCACAGACCCCCCAGCAATCCCACCCTGGGCATCCCTGGCAGCGCTGTCCAAAGGCTCCTGGAGCTCTGGCAGCCTCGGGGCCGTGCCCATTCCCTGGGGAGCCTGGGCAGTGCCAGCACCCTCTGGGGAAGAACCTTTCCTGATCTCCAGCCTGAGCCTGCCCTGGCCCAGCTCCAGCCGTGCCCTGGGTGCTGCCCCTGTCCCAGAGCAGAGATCGGAGCTGCCCTCAGGAGGAAGCTGCAGCCCCTGGTGAGGACTGAGCTCAGCCTCCTCTGATCCAGCTGAACATTCCAAGTGCCCTCAGCTGCCCTTCCAGACCCTTCTCCATCTTTGTATGGCAAAGGTGCGACCACAAAAATCATCCATCGTGTCTGAACCCAACCTCTTGCAAAGCAACATCCTTTACATCCATCGTGGGAAACCATTCCAGAGCCTTCCCAAAAGGCACTGTCTTAAGAAACCTGTAACAAGCACTGGGATTACATTTCTTCCCTTCTCTGCTTTCCCACAGAATTGGCAGAACGTGAAAACGAGCATTTCTCTCTTTGGACATTTGCCTTTCAGCTGGCAAACAGGGATTGATTTTGTTCCTGGGACTTGTAGGAGGCTGAAATGAAAACAGCTAATTTTGATATTAGCATCTATTCCTGTTCATTACCACTTTTCCTGCCCAAACATCTGTTGGATCAGCACCGGGGTGTGGGAGAGCAGCTGGAGGAAGCAGCATTTGGAGTTTTACTGCAGGGGGGATGAGGAGCTTTCTTGTTGGCTCTGTACAGAGACCAGCAGCACGGAATTTTGATTTTGAAAAGAGAATAATTGCTCCTAAAATTGATCTTTACAGGCTTCAATATTTCCCCCATCACATTATGCTTCTTCCAACTGTGTCTTTTTACAGCCTAAGACAAATGACTTAAACATCAGGCTAATATAAAGCAGATTTTTCAGACTGGGAATGCGTTTTCTTTCCATGCACACGGGGCCGTATCCAGCGTGTCAGGCAGGACATTTTCATTTGGAGGGATTTGGTTTTAAGTGGATGAGCACTGTGATTATTATTGAACAACCTGACACACAGAGAATGTCTGGCTGGCGCTGCTCTGTCCTGCTGTCAGCCCCTGCACGGGAGGGGAATCGCTGCAAACCTCAGAAGCTCATTAAAAAAACCCGGCTCAGGCTTTTGATGAGGTTGGGGAACTCTCAGAAGTGCTGAGTCCTCCCCTCCCTTATCTCGGAGCGGGATAATCGCCCTGTGGGTGCGGGGAGACAATTAAGCTCATTAACATCTCCTTTCTAATGAAGATGAAGTGCCAGCTGCTTGCATTCAACCGCACCGCAGCAGCCAATTACCCAGAGAGGGTTAATAACCCCAAAGTGTGCAGGTACGGGGAGCCCCTGGGGACAGGGACACTCACCTGGTCATCAGAAATACTCACTGCTAAATAGTCCTGGACACCCGAATTTAACCTCATTAATTAATTTCTCTTCTAAACGGGTTCTTACAGCACCATCAGCACAACCATATCCAGGTAGGATTGATAGCTGTGATCGTTCTCTCTCCTCACAGGGAGATTTGTGGCCTTTGGAGGATGTTATTTCTCAGCTTTTGTCAATAATGCCCGGGTTTGCTGAGACTTTTACTCTTCCAAAGCCTTGAAATGGAAACTCCCTAAATTCTCCTTCAAGCCAGAAGGAGCCAAAGCCACCAAAGTCTCCTTTTAATGCTGCTTTTATTCAAACACATACTGGGGTCACATTGGAAATAGCGAACGCTCAGATCCACTGGGCAAGGCAGCATTTTAATCACTTGAACACAAATCACTCTGAAAACTTGGAAAATCAGCTCCCACCCCTGGCTGAGAAGTAGAGACCCCATCCAGCTCCTGACTGTCACTTGTGACAGAGGAGACCCTGCTCCAACTCTGGAGGCTCCTCTGGGAACTGGAGCTCTCCAACTTCTTTGCAGCTGCCAGGGAAGAAGGAGGGGAGATTCATGGAGAAATAAGTACAAAAGAAACCATAAAGCTGACGAGTTTTGAATCTGCTGGAGCAGTGGGGCAGCACCTGGCAGGGAATTCCTGTGCTCAGAAATGCCAATGTCACTGCAGTGGTGCTGGGGGGTAAGAAATACATTCCTGGGATCAGCTTTCCAAATAATATTCAATACCTGGAGAAATTTCCTCGCAAGGGGTGGAACAGAGGCACGGGAGCCATGGAGCTCTCCAAGGAGAATCCAGGGCTATCACAGCCTTGTGGGATCAGCTCTTGTGCTGGGAGTCCTGCATTTGGGAAAATTAGGAAGAACCAGAAGCTGATTTGAGGGAAAACTGTATTTAGGAAAAGCAGAAAGAACCCGGAGATGATTTAAGGCAAACCAGCGGTGGTGGTGGCCTTTGTCCAGCTGGTGTCTGACCATTGAACACTGGATTTTTTAATTTTTATTCTTTTCAGGTCTGACTGAAAGCAGGGGAGTGTCCTGTTCTTGCTGGGGAAGGGACAATCCTAGAGTTAGTTCCTTCTCCTTGGAACAAGAAGCCCAGCTGGGGGTCACAGCCAGCCCAGCATGGGACCAAGTGTCTCCTTGTCCTCCTTTTAGATGGGAATATTGAAGGTTTGGGGCAGCTCAGAAGTGCCCATCTCAAAATTCCCCATTCCTGGACTCCAGGGCCTGCTGTCCCTCCCTGCCATGTCCTGGGGCTGGGATCGTGGGAGAGCCCTGAGCAGGGCCAGCTTTGGTGGGAGGTCCAAGGAAGTCAGTGCCAGTCCCAGCCACGGAGCAGAGCGTGTTCCTGAGAAAAGGGAAGCACAGAAAGCCTTCCCATGCTACTTCGACATGAATTTTAGACTCTTTAATATGGATTTTAAGGTAATCAGGATTGGCTGCATGGGTCCCACAGGGACCTGTGACCCTGGTATTTTCAGTTCAAAAGTTTAGGAAGAGGAAGAGGTATCCAGGACCAAACAGTCACTGTTCTTCCCATAAACTCCTCGGATACAAGAGAATATGGGCTCCAAGCCCAAGCAAGTTAATTCCCTGAGAGCTCAGGCAAAACAGCTGCAAAATCCCAGGGATTTTAAGGCAGGAAAAATCAAAATGGTGTAAAACTAAAGAATCTTTCAAAATTCCCAGGAAAAACCAAGATCTCTGGGCAGGATTTGAGCAAGTCTTGGTTCTGCAAAATCAAATCTATTGTGCAGAACCCTCAGGTTGGATCACCCTGGACCACTCCTCCCATCACACGAGGGGCCTGTCAGAGAGCAAAAGCCCACAAGATCTAGAACAATTTCTTTTCCCAGTTCTTAGCTTTGTGTGCTCAGAAATTTGGGAGAAAATTTGTGCCTTGGAAGCTTCTGGAGCATTTCCTCTTACATCATTTCCCAGGATGAGCCTGGTCACTTTGTCACACTGGGATAATGGAATAATACCAGTTTATCTCTGCGACCTTGGTTTGGTTCATCTGCACATTGCAGGCTTAGCAGGGATATATTTTCCCCTCTTTCTTTCCCAGGATACACAATCAAATCATCCAGAATCAGTATATCAAAAAGATGATGATGCATAAACCAGCAGCCCATTCCACAAACAATAAAAACAGGTGAAATTCAATATCCAGCACTAGCGAGTCATTCCAGCAGCAATTCCAAATTTATTGTCTTGTTTACTTATTCCATTGATGTCAATAAACATCACCGTCCTCTCGTGCTGACGAATTCATCTCTCAACCATAGTTTTGTTTCTCTTCACTGGAGATTTGCAGGTCTCCAGGAGCCTGGGAATGGCCTTGGGAGGACAGGAGCCACCACATATTTGTGTCCTCAGCAGATCCAGGGATTTTCTGGAGCTGGATCCATGTGCAAAGGACAGCACAATGTGAAGATTCCCTGCTTTGACAGGCAGGTCCCGTGCTAAAGACTCTGGTGGGATCCAGACCAAGCACCTGGAGTCATAAACTGCTCAATCCCTCCCTTCCAATGGGAAGAGGACACAGGGAAGGGTTGTTTTGGGAATTGCTCTCTCCTGAGGGTTGCTTGGTGGTGGCATTGCAGAGGATGGATTTGAGGAGGCTCTTGGGGTGTTGAGATGTTGTTTGAACATCACCAGGAGTGAACAACCCATGAGCTGGTGCTGCTGGGGCACCTCCAGTGCTGGGGCAGCTCCGGGACCCTCCTGACAAGAGAGACCTGGAGGGGCTGGAGCGTGTCCAGGGAAGGGAACGGAGCTGGGAAGGGAATGGAGCCCCAGGAGAGGCTGAGGGAGCTGGGAAAGGGCTGAGCCTGGAGAAAAGGAGGCTCAGGGGGAACCTTGTGTCTCTGCACAGCTCCCTGACAGGAGGGGACAGCCGGGGGGGTCGGGCTCTACTCCCAGGGAACAGGGACAGGAGCAGAGGGAACGGCCTCAGCCTGGGCCAGGGGAGGCTCAGGGTGGAGATTGGGAACATTTCTGCATGGAAAGGTTTGTGCAGCCCTGGCACAGCTGCCCAGGGCACTGCTGGAGGCCTCATCCCTGGAAGTGTCACAGAAACCCATGGATGTGGCACTTAGGGACAGGGGTCAGTGGTGAATATTGAGACAGCTGGGCTTGGTGATCTTCAAGGTTGTCTTGGTTTGAAAAGACAGGTGTTTGCTAAGGAGAGGCAGGCTTTTATAGGAATGATGAATTTAAATCTTTCTTTCTGTGTTATTATAATTTGGAAGATTTAAAAAAACTTTTCAGTCAGAGCTATGGGGAAAGGAATAACAGTCTTTTACAAGTAACTATAACAGGACAGACAAACAACAACAGCAATTATAATAATAGTAAAACAGAACAAAGACCCCCGAGGGGCAAACGGTGGAAACTCGGGCGCTGATGGCTGAAAGCAGTGGATTGTCCTCGGCAGGCAGGGGGTGTCCTGGCAGGCGAAGCGAGCAGTGCTGAGAACCCGCAGCAGCTGGACCTGGGCTGACCCAAAATCCAGCAGGGCAGCGAAGAAACTCTGAATTCCTGGGAATTCCTACAACAGATGATAGAATTCTTAGGACCAGACTCCTCCGTTAACCATGGATTCCAGGCAGCTACCAGTCGCCTGACCGTCCTCCCGGGAAAACCGAGAGCAGTGAGCCCCACCACCCCCAGCTCCCGGGAGCTTTTTTTCCTCCCCCAAAACTAAGTGATTAACTCTCTTTTGTCCGGGTTAAGCACCCTTTAACTACTAGTATTTAGTCTCCTAGCAACTTATGGGGGGGAAAAAATTCTACAGGAAACTTAACCTTCAACAAAGATCTTCCTCCACCTTGCTGATTCCAAGACTACCGGGTGAGCAACTCCCTCAGATTCTTCAGAGCCTCCTGAGCATTTTTGGATTTGCAGCAGATTTCAATGAGCCAGCCAAGGACATTGAGGGGCACTGGGCAGCATGGAAGTTTTAAGGTATTACTTTTAAAAGTGTTAAAATGTAAAGTTTAAAGAACAGCAGCAATCTCATCCAGTGAAGAGCCAGTCTGAGCACGGTTCTTTGGAGGCACATCTGAATATTCCTTTTGGCACATCTGGAAGAGTCCTAAAAAATGTCTGCACCAGAACCCCATGGGCTTAAAATGAAGGAAGGCAGATTTAGATTTTAGGAAGAAATTCTTTGCTATAAAGGTGGCGGAGGAGAAGAACATCGGATCTCCATCCCTGGAAGTGTCCAAGGCCAAGTTGGATGGGACTTGGAGCAGCCTGGGATAGTGGAAGGGGTTCCTGCACATGGTAGGCGGTGGGAATGGATGAGTTCTAAAGTCCCTTCTCTCTTAAACCATCCTGGAATTCTCTGACTGATGCTGGAAAAAGCTCAGCAGGATGTGGGAGTGTAGGGATTGGCCCTGCAACGTGTCATAACTCTCTCTCCTTTGGCTTTCTTGAAGGGCTTCTGGAAAATCCCAGGATCTCTTTGCTGCAAGAGCTCAATTAATGTCACAGGAGAGATTAGAAATATGAGGTATCCTTTTTTTTTGAGTGAGAGAGCAAGTGGAAAGGATAAATGTGGTGTATCCCAAAAAAGGCTGGGGTGCCAGGCAGGTTTCCTGCATTCCCAGCAGGATGAATGCCATAAACTGCCTATTTCCATCCCGAAATCCTGAGCCTTCAGGCAGTAATTGTGGGTACCCCAGAGCCTAAAAGTATCACAGTTACAACCCCGAATCCCTTAAATTTGCATCCTCCTGGAGAAAAACACGGCAACTCAGCAGCTGATTCAGCTGGAAAGTCTCCCCCAATAAGTTATGAAAGGAGGACTGGGAACCTGCACTTTTCTCATTCCAACTCTTTCTGGTTTTTTTTTTCTTTTTTTTTCTTTTTAATAAAACCCTGTTTACGATGGTGGATAAAACATTCCTGTCATCCTTAATAAAAGCCTTTACTAGCAATGCGAAAGGAGCGGTGAATGGATAAACTGTAAATCAAAGCACAGCTTGGAAACGGGGCAGTTTAGCAAAGCAGCATTTCTGGGAGCTGCTGATGGTAGGAGATTACATTTTATATCAGAACAGATTTAAATTTAGGGGGAATTAACCCTCCAGCTCCACTGCAAAAGCTTCCCAAGGCATCGAGGCTATTTGAGCAAAGAAAGTTGTCATCAGTGGAAGGGAGGTGACAGGAAAAAATAACTGAAGGGGACAATTTTAACTGAATCTTTCTTACAGAAACAAGCTACAAAAATTGTGACTGGATTTTAATTAGGAGGCAAATTTTTTCCTGTTCCTTCTTGCGTTTGGGAAGACGAAGTGACAGCATTTCAGGGATCCAAAAGCTGCTTCTTGCTGCAGTGAGAACACTTCAATTTTTAAGTCTTTCTGTAGGTGTCAGGAGAAAAATCTTTCTGTTTCTTGACGTTTGGACAGGGCCACGAGCTGGAAACAGTTGGTACAAAACAGTTGGTTCTGCTCTACCTTGTAAAGAGCTACAGGAGCTCTGCTGGGAAGGGACTGGGCCGGGGGCTGTTGATCACCAAATATTCCTGCAAAGCCACATAAAGTCTGAACCCCCAGAAACAACTGGGGAATTTATGCACCTTAAAGTCAAGACAGGAGAAAAAGCTGAGTTGGGGCTGAAATTCATGAACAAGGCCTTGCAAAAAAAGAATTATTTCATCAAGAAATAATCCTTCAACCCCTGCTCTGTCTCAGTCTTGTGGGCTTGGATAAGAAATTCCTAAAAATCCATGTATCTACCCCTCTCTTCGCTGTGTCTCAGTCCAGGTTTGGCCCTGGAAATCTCCAGGAGTGCGTTCAGAAGAGGAATTCTCCTCACCCCGGGGTGTTGGAGCCAGCCCAGACCCATCTGCTGGCTCTGAAATCCTTTGTGGCTCATCGATTTCCCTGATCCCTCCCAACTCACCCCTCCTTCCTCCAGCTCAAGAATCCTTTCAAACCTTTCTTCCTCCATGTGTGGAGCACTTGGAGGCAAAGGTCCTTTCCCACCACCAGCACTGGTGATGGAAATTTCACAAAAATTCCTGCTTTCCCTGGGAAAACGCAGGGATTTGCAGTAGACGCTGACAGGTGCAGCTCAGAGCACTCCGAAGGTTGAACTCATCCCCCTTGACTGACCCGGGGATTGTGTCTCTGGTAGTTAATTCTCATTCTCGCTCTGCGGCTGTGTCACCACCCCGGCACTGGGGAATGAGAGCAGCTCCTGGAGCATCCTTTGGATGTGCTGGAGCCTTGGCAGGAATGTGGGAATGTTGGTGTGTGAGCCACAAGGACATCTCCCCCCTCCCTCATCAGACTGGAAATGATACAACTTTGGAAATCTTTTTAACTAACTTTAGTCAGGGCTTTGCCCACCGCTGCCCAGGGGGAAGGGAATTGAAGCCTTTTCTCTTTAAAAGACTCTTTTCACTGAGCGTTGACTTTTGCTGGGTGAGGCCTGATGGGTTTCAATCAACAAAAATAAAATTCCCAGAGCCAGAAGGTGCAGAGAAGATAAAAAAAAACCTTAACAAACATCGCCCGTGGGGCAGTCAGAGACACTTGGGCTGGGAAAAGATCCGTAAGAGACTCACAGGATGAGGACCGAATTAGCACCGAAGGAAGGGCGATCAATAAACAAGAGGAGCTCGAACATTAAAAATTGTGCCGTTTAGGACCAAAGAAGGACAATTTCTTTGGGTTTTGTCTGTATAAATCTGTGAAAAGTCTGTTCAAGTACCAGGTGTGGCAGGATGATTTTCAATGCACAACCCAGGCACGTGTGGATGGAATAAATTCTCTTGCACATCCTGGCCAGAATAAAGTAAAGCCTGATTCTCTGGACACTTAAGAAGGTTTTGCTGGAGAGTTTCTGTTTTTCCATGGTTTCAGTGACAATGACACCACATTCCTCATCCATAATTCATTCCCAGCACAGTCAAACGTGTTTGTAACTCAGTAGTGCCCACCAATGGGCCCCTGTGGTTTGGGTTGTCCACCTTTGGAGGGTTTGGAGGGTTTACAAGCCTGGAATTACAGAAAGAAAACCTGGGAAGGAAGCAAAACATAAGAAAAATCCCTGGCTGGAAAATCCTTCTCCCATAGCAGCACGAGGTGAAAACTTCCCATTGCATTGTGTTCTATGTTATTTATTTTTGTATTGTATTTCATGTTATTTATTTTCATTATAATGGTTTGTTCTGCAATCCCTGTTCTCCCAAGAAATGTTGTGTTCCGAGGTTTGTCCCTGCCCTCTTCCCTGTCAATCCTCCCACATTCCTCCCAGTCCCCTCCTGTGGCCGCTGCCTGTCACCCGATTGTTCCTCCCGGCTTCTGGAGAGTTCGGGTACGGGCATCGAGGGATAGGGCAGGAGCCGAGGAGGTTCCTCCCTTCATGTTCTCATCGGTTTCTTTGAATGTCCCTCCAACCCAGTTCCCCTCCCACTCGTCCCTCACTGGATGTTGGTTTGTCTCCTCCCTGGTCCCTCCCCTGCATTTAAGCCCGGAGCTCCTCGCCCGAGCGGCTCGGCTGCAGCGGCTCCCCTGAGGCTGGGTGTCCTGGGTGGGACTGAATAAAGACCTTGGCCTTTTGCCCTCCAGCTGAGTCCCGCTCCTTTCTCCGCAGTCGGCGTGGTCTCTCCGGTGATAAGGGGAACCCCCCCCTAAGCCGCTGCTCTGGTTCCCAGGGTCCAGAGGAGTGTTCCCTGACTGATGGCAGCGTCAGAGCTCCTGGGTGGAGGAGCCGCTGCTCCGTGAGAGACACTGCGACACTTCCCTGCTTGGAATTTGGAATTTCCAGTCCAGGCTGGTGGGACAGAAAGGATCCTCTCCCAGCACTCCTGTATACCCTTCCAGAGAACCCCAAAACTTTTGGCAGCTGAATATTTTCCTCCTGGGATGCTCCTCTGTGTATCCTCAGTGAAGAGCAGTGCGTGAAAAACCCCACAGCTCCCACTGCACCCATGGGGAGCTGATTACACACTGAGAAAGCGAAACCCACTGGCAGAAAAATTTCAGGGATGCTGATCCCAGGGACGCAGCTTTCAACATTTCCTAAAAATCAAGGCTGGCAGCTCAAGTTCCTGCTGCAGTTGAAGTTTTGCCTCTCAAACGGGAGCTGTTTAAATAATGCTAAGAATAGTGGAGGAGTAGATAAAGATAATGAAGTGCTCCTGTTGGGATCCCTTTGACATGCCGAGAATAAGAATACAGAGTTATTTTTTAATAAAAAGGGAACTCTTCCTGGATTTGATCTCACTCCCTCCCAAACCTTAAGACAAATACTGTTGTCACTAAATTAAGCTGCAAAGTCTTTCATTAAGCACCACCCCTGGGAATTAAAGATGTTCTTGGAGAGCTGGAGGAAGGAGCCGAGCTCCAAGAATGGAATAGGCACAGGAATGAAAATATGGAGACACACGACCAGATATTTAATCCATAAACCAACACAGATGCTCCCAGCGGCTCAGAAAAGCAATCACAGCCTCCCAACACAACCTGGAGTTACAACCAGGTGTAAAGACAGGGATTGTCTTCATTAAGTGAAATATTAATGAATGCAGGGAACAAAACATCATAAACAGGGAGAGCCATGGCAGCAGCAGCAGCAAAGAGAGATGTTTTGGTTAAAAAATCCAGGGATAATTCAGTGAAGTGTTGAGACAAGTGCTCAAGGCATTGCTGCCAGGGTTCAGTGGCCACTGCAGCTCCTGCAGAGAGTTTTCCCAGATACCTGAGACATTTAAAAGGAAATTTCCAGCCATAAAACATCTGCAAAGTGGGAAAAAAAATGTGGGCAGAGCATGTCTGTAGTGTGCTGGAATAACATCCATGGAAATGCCATTTGCAGCATGGAATATCCACCTCTGTCCCATCTGGTGCCTCTTTAGAACAGATCCCGGTGGCTCAGTCATCCAGAGCTCCTCGGGAAATGCTCCAGGCCAGGCAGAAAACAAGGAAGGTTTTTCATTCTCCTGTCAGAGGAGGAGATGGAGAGCAGGGATTTCCCTGTCTGCAGCTGGAACTTTGGGAGTTTCTGTTTGATGAGCCCCCAGAGGAGGAATATTCCTGCCTCATCCAGAAAATCCAATCGAGGGTTTCCAGGTTTCCCCATTGTAGGACAATTCCGAGGCAATGGAAGCTCATTTTCCTCTTGCAGATAACCCTGAAATCCTTCATTTCATCAGGATCTTGGGGAAGGTATTCCAGAGTCTCCACAGCCATCAGCACCCCGGTGCAGCATTCCTGACAAAGCACATTCCGGAGGAAACAGACTCAGCCAACACAGACCTGAGGCTGACAGAGCATTTTCCCTCTTTTTCTAGTAAAACTCCTTTCCAATTATAGTCCCTGCTGGGTGTGGTTTATTTCTGGATACTCAGAACTGGGAGGAGCTCCAGGAGAGGAGTGGGGGGTTTTCCTTTTTAGTGGCTGGAATATTTTGATTCTTAAATTAAAATCAGCGTGTTAATCCCTGACTGTGCAGAACCAGGAGTGGTTTATGTCTTACAGGTTAGCAAAGCTCTGTTTTAGGACAGGTTTAATTGAATGAAGACAGTCCATGAGGCACCGTAACCAGACTGAGACCATCCCAAAGGACTTCCCCTACTGTTTAAGAAGGGAACTTTATAAACCCTTTAATTTTAATTTGGTTTTCTTGGGTCTTTTTTAGTTTGGGTTGGGCTTTTTAAATCAGGGAAGGGTTTAAAGCAATATTCAAGAGAACTGCTGGAGACAAGGCCAGAAGTCTTCCCATTTAACATTAAAATGTGTGATTTGGGTGTGACAAGATGCAGAGCTGGTCAAAGGCACTCCTGCCCTGAGGAACAGGCTGGAACAGTCTCATCAGGGCCTAGGACTGGCACCACTTGTGGCTGTGAATTAAAAAGCTTTCCAATTATGCTCAGCCGCTCTTCCTCCTCCTCCTCCTCGTCCTCCTCGTCCTCCTCGTCCTCCTCCTCCTCCTCCTCCTCCTCGTCCTCCTCCTCCTCCTCCTCCTCGTCCTCCTCCTCCTCCTCCTCCTCCTCCTCGTCCTCCTCCTCCTCCTCCTCGTCCTCCTCCTCCTCCTCGTCCTCCTCCTCCTCCTCCTCCTCGTCCTCCTCGTCCTCGTCCTCGTCCTCCTCCTCCTCCTCCTCCTCCTCCTCCTCCTCCTCCTCCTCCTCCTCCTCCTCCTCCTCCTCCTCCTCCTCCTTTAAAAAGGCCACAAAAATTATGGAAACTGTGGTTCCAAATGGCACAAACGCACAAGAAGCCACATTTCGATGCCAAGGTTCTGTTATTTTCCATCCTGAGCACTCGGGGGTCTCTGACGTCTCCCTCGTTTCCCAGATATGAGGGAGACTCTGCAGCAGTCCCAGAGCAGGCAGGAGCAGGAGGGCTGCAAACCCCCCAGTCCTGGCTGTGTGAGGGGTTCCAGTGAGTAGCAAAAGGGCATTTCCAGCTGCACACCAATGGGATGTGATCCCATCATCCCAAAGCGCAACCAGAGACAGGGGTGTCAATTCTGGGCCAGATCCTCAGGAGAAACAGGACAGAGCTCCTTCTACAACCACCCACCCAGAGCAGAGACCCCTACCCACAGCAGGGCCAGGAGGAGCAGGGGGAATGTTTCAGAGAAGGAAACCCAGGAAAATCAGCATCCTCAGGGGAGTGGAGATGAATTGTGAAGACTGTGGTCATTTTTGAGGCCCAGTAGCCACCTTGGACCGTTGGTGTGGGGACATGGTGACAGCTGCTTCCACCGCCTGTCCAGAGCCACTGCTGGAGCTCTGGATCAGGGAATCACAGAGTCCTTACAGCTGGGAAACACCTCGAAGATCATCCAGTCCAGCACTGCCAGGTCCATCACTAACCCAGATCCCCAGGTGCTACGTGGAGGGGCTGGAGCGTGTCCAGGGAAGGGAACGGAGCTGGGAAGGGAATGGAGCCCCAGGAGAGGCTGAGGGAGCTGGGAAAGGGCTGAGCCTGGAGAAAAGGAGGCTCAGGGGGAACCTTGTGTCTCTGCACAGCTCCTGACAGGAGGGGACAGCCGGGGGGGTCGGGCTCTGCTCCCAGGGAACAGGGACAGGAGGAGAGGGAACGGCCTCAGCCTGGGCCAGGGGAGGCTCAGGGTGGAGATTGGGAACAATTCTGCATGGAGAAGGTGCTGAGGCCCTGGCACAGGGCAGGGTTGGAGTCCCCATCCCTGGATGTGTAAAAGTGACTGAAATGGGATGGGCATCAGCCTGAGGTCACTTGAAGCCATTCCATCAGACCCTCTGGAGTTTCAGGTGGCGTCCTGAAAGCATTTATTAAAAATTACCTGATTTTACTGGGAATGTTCTTATTGATACTTCCCAGCTACTGGTTCTGCCCTGGAGAAACCCAAAATCCCCAGGGCTGGACCCTGAACCCACCCCAACACCCCCAGAAGCACCCACAGCTCATCATGGTGCACATCCCAAGGAGAGGAACCCCAAAATCAGCAGAATTATTCCATCCTCAGCATTCCATGGGATGCACAGGCTGCTGTGGATCCACCTGTTCTCAGTTCCTGATAAATGCAACAAAACATTCCGGCCAAGGAATATGGAATGCCGACTCTGTTTCCATTCCTCTGCACTCAGACCAGAGCTCATTGCTGTGTTCATCACACCTGCCACTGGAACTCTGCATCAATCTCACCACGAGTTCTGCACAAAATGGGGAAATATCCTCTTTTCTGCGTAAAATAAGGAGTGTGTAGGCAAAAACTGCAGTTTTGTTATGAGACAGCAAGGTGGGATGAAAAAAGACTTAGTTTAAAAATACAAAATTAAGAGTGTGTTTTCCCTCAAAAATATTTTTCAGATTTTTAAATTTTTTTTTAACAAAAAGCTTTTTTCATGCTTTAGTAGTCTCTGATCATGAAGAAAGGAACATTTGGGGGTTGGCCCTGCCTCTGTTCATAGATTTGGACAGGATGCTCAAGCCTTGACTGAGTTCCCCTGTTCTAAGGGAGAAAGGGATGTGATAATTCAGGTGGGAAAGGCTCCTCCAGGTGTTGGAGAAGTTCCTATTTAAGCCTGACCCGGGATCAAACAACTGATTTGGCAACAGCCTCCAGCACTTGGTGAGCAGGGAATGACATTTCCTCTATGGAAACACCCAGGAGATGAAGTTGGGATCTGTTGTTTGTCCAGCAGCTGCTGCTGGCGCCAACCAGGCTGCCTTTGGAACCTGCCTGTTCATCCTCTGCTGGAAGCAGCTGTCCCTGCAATTAGCAGGGATTGAAACAATTAAAAGGAAAATGAGGAGAGAAGCGGCACTTCCAGCACGGAGGTTCAGAGGGATGTGCAGGGTTAAGTACAGGGATGCTCCATCTGCCCTGTGGAGAACAGGGAAGGGCTGATTTTCTGAGCTCACTGATTTTCCGAGCTCCTTCGTGCTCTGGCAGCACTTCTGTGCTGGCTGCTACCTTCTCCTCGTGCTTTTTGAAGGTCTTTTTCCCAATTCCACACGAGCAGGTTGATATTCCTATGAAAGCTGCAGCAAGATTTCAGCCTCTGCTGCCGGAGCAGGACACCTGGCTGGATTCTGCTTCGTGCTTTCCGTGAAAGAGAATATTCCTTCCTGTGGGAAGGGACTGCCGAAGGTTTCCTGGTTCGACCCTCACTCAGGGCAGGGTCATTTTCAAAGTCACTTGGGGCTGCTCAGAGTCTTGCCCAGTCAATGCTGTCACATTCCAAGGATGGAGATTTCCAGAGTTCCTCTGTTTCATGGTGTTTAATCTCTCCATCCCCAATCTCTCCCACATTTTGCAGGAGATACGGTTTCCTTTATGGCACAACCACCTCAAGTTTGAGGACAAAGGGCAGACTGAAATGGGACAATCCATGATGTTCCTGTGCTGAGCAGATTCCCTGCACCCCAAATCCAGGCTGGGTGTCAGCTGCAGGAAAGCAGGGATGGAGTGTCCTGGGCAGAGCTCAGAGCTGTAGCCCTTTACCTTGGAACCATGGAATCATGGAATCTCCTGAGCTGGAAGGGACCCCCAGGGATCACTGATCCAGCTCTGTCCCTGCCCAGACCCCCCACAATCCCACCCTGGGCATCCCTGGCAGCGCTGTCCAAAGGCTCCTGGAGCTCTGGCAGCCTCGGGGCCGTGCCCATTCCCTGGGGAGCCTGGGCAGTGCCAGCACCCTCTGGGGAAGAACCTTTCCTGATCTCCACCCTGAGCCTGCCCTGGCCCAGCTCCAGCCGTGCCCTGGGTGCTGCCCCTGTCCCAGAGCAGAGATCAGAGCTGCCCTCGGGAGGAGCTGCAGCCCCTGGTGAGGACTGAGCTCAGCCTCCTCTGATCCAGCTGAACATTCCAAGTGCCCTCAGCCCCTCCTCCCATGGCTTCTCCAACCTCTTTCCCATCCCTGTGTCCGTCCTTTGGATGCTTTCCAACCTTTATATCCTCCTGAGATTGTGGAACCCAAAACTGCCCCCAGGACTGGAGGTGAGGCAGCCCCAGCCCAGAGCAGGACAATCCCCTCCCTTGACCAACAAACCAGATGCCTTTGGAGAGATCTATTTACCCAAAAGAATCACAGCTTCCACTTTGGGTCCTCTTGGAGAGAAAAGTGTGATGTCTGGGAGACAAATATTTCCTGGGGTGCAGAACAGCTGCTCTACCACAAGCTCCTGCAGCTCTGAAAATGGTAAAAAAACTTCCTCTGCCCTCCCTCAGGATGTTCTGTTCCCATCAAATTCTGCCAGACACTTTTCTGGGTTACAGAGGCTTCTGAGCTTATGGAAACCCTGTCCCAGTTCTGCTTTTTTAGGCACCTCCATTCCTTTGAAATTCCCCAGCAGATGGAGGCTGAAGCCTTAAATCAGTTGGCCCCAGGACAGCTCATTCCCAAGGTTCATGTGGAAATTTGCAAGTCTTGTGATTTGTAATAAAAAGCCCTGGGATATCTGAGATCTCGGTCAACCCCTCCCTTGATTTTTTTCAGAAGAAATTGCCAGAAAAAGCCCTCCTGACTTTAATTCCTGCATCATTCCCATGCATGTTCAGAATGGAACATAATGGCTTTGCTCAGGGGTAAATTTATTTCCTGGCCAACATCTGGCTCCGGACTCATCTTTCCTGCAATTTGCCAGTTGCTGGCATGAGGGGGAAAAAGAATTATTGCGCTCTTTCTCTGCTTGGATCCAATTAGTCGAAGAAAAGTTGCTGGAGGTAAATGTGATGCACTCAGGAAAGAGGCAAATGTTTGCTCTGGGCCAGGTCCTTCCTGCCACAGCTCAAGGCAGGGGGTGGCACTGAGGTGATGGGGACCCCACCTGGCCTGAGGTCACCCACTCCAGAACCTTCTTCCCCTACACAAACACTTGGGGGAACAAAAGGATAAGAAGGGATCATACTCACCGGGATACCTCCATCAGCAGCTGGGGATGGCATCAGAGAATGATGGAATATCCTGAGCTGGGACCCACAGGGATCATTGCTCCAGCTCTGTCCCTGCCCAGACCCCCACCAATCCCACCCTGGGCATCCCTGGCAGCGCTGTCCAAAGGCTCCTGGAGCTCTGGCAGCCTCGGGGCCGTGCCCATTCCCTGGGGAGCCTGGGCAGTGCCAGCACCCTCTGGGGAAGAACCTTTCCTGATCTCCAGCCTGAGCCTGCCCTGGCCCAGCTCCAGCCGTGCCCTGGGTGCTGTCCCTGTCCCAGAGCAGAGATCAGAGCTGCCCTCGGGAGGAGCTGCAGCCCCTGGTGAGGACTGAGCTCAGCCTCCTCTGCTCCAGCTGAACATTCCAAATGCTCTCAGCCTGATCCCTTGAGATGCTGCACCATCTTCACAGCCTCCTATGGATGCTCTCTGATAGCTTTAGATCTGTCCCATGTTGTGGAACCCAAAACTGAACCAGGAGCTGCACTTTCTGAACCAGAAGCTGCTGTAGACATTAAATTCTCCTCTTTCAAGAAAAGTAGGCGACATGAATCCATAGTATGGATGCACTGGAAAGAAAGAAACCTGTTACCCTAATGTTATGTCCAACACAAAGACAGACCATGGGACAGAGGGTTGGGAACACACAGGGACACCTCTGTCCCTCACAGTCAGGCAGAGCCATTTCCCACTCCCATCAAACCCACGGCCCTGTTATCCATGACTGTCCAGGCCTGGCCTGAACAAACCCATGGACCTCTTAAACTCATGGACAGGCAGGTCCTGGGTCACTGGGCATGGCCAGGAAGCACCTTCGAAGTTTGGGAACAAGTCCTCAAGGTCCTTCGGGTGTTACCTTTCTGTCCCCTTTCCTGGCCATAGATCCATCAGAATCCTTTATCCCCAGAAAAAGCCCTGGGAAAGGAAGAGGTTGAGGATCAGGGAGCAAACCCAGCCAGTGCTCAGGAATGCAGGTGCATCGCTGCACTCTGAGTGTTTTATCACTTCTTCCTGAGCCCTGCTCCCCATAATCAGATTATGAAACCTTCGACTCAAGTTAATGCAAGCAAACAGATCATGCGGAGAGCCATAAAAATAAAATATCATAATAAAACCCCTAAATCGAGAGCATCTTCTGTAAACAGAGAGCTGTAAACACAGCAATGTGTCTCTCTGCAACGATATTTGGTGAGGTATGGAAGAGCCCCAAGAGATAGCAGGAAAACACAGCTGTTCTCTCTTTGCAGGAGGTGAGGGAATGCAGCACAGCTCGGATGGCTCCAGGGTCAGCACAGGCTCTGCTGCTCTCCTGGAACGGGAGAAGGGATCCCCCTGGATGGGTCAGGCTGGAGTGGAGCAGAGAGGGTCCCCGGTGCCACCTCCCCGCTCCAGCAGGGCCATCCCAGAGCAGGGGCACAGCGCTGTGTGCACACAGCTCTGCCACAGCCCCAGCCAGGAGAGCCCACAGCCTCTCTGGGCTCTGCTCAGCGCTGGGCACTGCCCAGGGCACAAGTTCTGCCTCCTGGGCAGGGCAATTCCTGGGCTCAGGGCCATTGCTGCCCCTGGCTCTGGTGCCATTGCTGGGCCTGGAGCAGAGCCTGGGCCTGCTCTGCCCTCCCTGCACACAGGGACAGACAGACAGACAGACAGACAGACAGGGACAGACAGACAGACAGGGACAGACAGACAGACAGACAGGGACACAGGGACACACAGGGACACACAGGGACACACAGGGACAGACAGACACACAGGGACACACAGGGACACACAGGGACACACAGGGACAGACAGACAGACAGACAGGGACACACAGGGACAGACAGGGACAGACAGACAGGGACACACAGGGACAGACAGGGACAGACAGACAGGGACACACAGGGACAGACAGACAGACAGACAGGGACAAACAGACAGACACACAGGGACACACAGGGACAGACAGACAGACACACAGGGACACACAGGGACACACAGGGACACACAGGGACACACAGGGACACTCAGGGACAGACAGGGACACCCAGGGCTCAGGGCCCCTCTCAGCTGAGCTCCTCTCCAGGCTGAGCAGCCCCAGCTCCCTCAGCCTTTCCTGGGCACGGAGATGCTCCAGGCCCTTGCTCAGCTCCAGGAGCTCCTGTCCCTGCTGTGCTGGGATCCAGAGCTGGACACAGCACCCAGAGGTGCCTCCAGGGCTGGGCACAGGGGCAGGATCACCCCTGACCTGCTGGGAATGCTCTTTGTGATGTCCCTGGGATCCCACTGGGGACCAGGTCACTCTCCTGGCTCAGGGACACCTCGTTGTCCCCAGGTCATTCCCCACAGAGCTGCTCCAGCAGGTTCCCCCCAGCCTGTGCTGCTGGTTCCTCCCCAGGTGCAGAACCTGCATTTCCCTGTTCTCTGCTTCCAGACAGTTCTTCCCTGCCCATCTCCCTGTTGAAGCCCAGACTTTCCAAGGTTTTCCCTGGGTTTTGCTCTGACTGCTCCTCTCTCCACAATCTGATGCCAGGTGCTTTAACCAACACTGGGCCCTGATTCCAAACCACTGGAGACAGCACAGCTTCCTGGTGCCTTGGAATTGTTTGCATTGTCTGCAGATTGGGATGAAAGTCTGGGTGACTTTTATGCAAAACAAGAGATTTCAGTGATTACTGGATTCCCAGGCCTGGGGAATATTCTGGAGATAAGAGGTGAAATGGTGCCAAACATCCTGGGAATGCTTGTTCTGCACAGGGGGAAAAGAAAAAATAAGGCTCAACATTTGTAAGGGATGTGAACAGCAATTCCACAGAGGCAACTAGAAACTTCCCTCTGGAAAAGGATAGAAGAGGGTGAGACTTGGAAGATGATGTCAGTCCAGGGAGACTCCTGCATTTCCCACTGCTCATCTCCAGTTAAAGATTGCCATTCAGAGCAGAGGGAATCATCCACTTCCAGGCCTTCTGACTGGCACTTTAAATCCCAGGATTTTGACAGCTGAGCCTTCACAAACCTGGGATTGGGTCAATTCATTGAAAATCCCTCCACGAGTAGAGTTTCTGCTCTAAAAATGTTAATTTTCCTGGGTCTGTTATTACCGTTCCTGCTCTTGAACTTCCCTGGAATGCAGTTTTCCACCTGGGAAGGGCTTTGCAAATACTAAATACTAATAAGCAAAATTAGTGATAAACTTATTAGCAATTACTAATAATATCAAACTAAGAAAATTTTCAAACAATGAGAAGGATGAAGTTTTATATTGTTTTCATTATTTCTCCTGAAACTCATGTATTGATTTTAAAAAAAATCAGTGTTTGGGAGATGTTTTGAGATATTTTTGAACTCTTTCTCCCAGTTATTCTTTGAGAAGGCTCCAAACCATGAAGGAGGATGAGGAGTACTGGGTTTCCAGCTGGGTTGGAAGCAAAGGGAATGCAGCTGCAGCCAGGGATAGCATTCCTGGGGGAAACAACAGAATTTATCCACTTATCCAGCTCCCTTTGCAGTCCACGGAGACTCAAGGCAGCTTGGACAGACATGGAGATGTTCAAGGAGGTGTCCAAGGTAGGCTGGACAGGGCTTGGAGCACCCTGGGACAGTGGGAGATGTCCCTGCCCATGGCAGGGGTGGAACAGGATGAGCTTTAAGGGCCCTTCCCACACAAACCATCCCGTGATTCCATGACTGAAACATCCCAGCTTCTCCCATCTTCAAGGGAGAAATTTCCCAGCTCAGGAAAAAGGAGCAAATAATGCCCACGGAAACTTCCCATCCGTGGGCTGGGAGAAGGGACCAGCTCAGGCGCTGCTGCCTCTCAGGAGACCGGTGATGCATCCTGCACGAGGCCAGCGGGTTGTGAGCCCCACAAAGGTGCAGCAAGCTCTGAGGGTGCCCAGCAAGCTCCCAGAAATGGCTTAAGAATAATTAGCGAGACGACTCAACGGGTGTGTTTTGAAAAGGAAAAGGTTTTAATAAAAGAGAAAACAACAAACTATACAGAGCAAAAGAATAGAAGCTGTGCACAGTGCAGGGGAGTCCCCTGCACCTGCTGGATACCCCAAAAAGCGCCGGGAGACTTTGTGCTTTCTTAAATATTCAGTGATCAAGGAGGTTTTTTTTGGCAAGCTGCCCAATATAAACAGCCACAGGTCTTGAGGTACATTCCAAGGATCCAACGGGTTCCTCTGTGCTGGCACTGGGACAATTACGATGACAGCAGCACGGAAGTTTCCGGTTCTTCTTCCTTCAAAGTCCAGGGGTGAAATTCAAACTCTTTTCCTAATACGGAAACATTTGCTGGGGTGTGGGGGGGTGCAACAGACCGGCACGGGAGGGATGATCTGGGAAAGGATCATCTGGGAGGGAATGATTTGTGTGGGGATAATCTGGGAAAAAATGCCACGGGAAGGGAGGAATTGGGAAAGGAAGGTGTGTGAGAAGAAGTTTTGGGAGGGGATGATTTGGGAAAGGAAGGTTTGGGTGGGGATGATCTGAGCAGGGATGACTGGAGTGGGGATGATCTGGGTGGGGAAGATGTAGGAAGGGATGAATCGGGTAGGAAAGAGTTGGGTGGGGAGGATTTGGGATGGGCTGATTTGGGTGGGGAGTAATTTGGGAAGGGAAGATTTGTGAGGGGACAATTTAGGAATGATTGATTTGGATAGAGCTGATTTTGGAGGGGATGATTTGCGTTGGGGTGATTTGGGTTGGGATGATTTGGATGGGGACGATCTGGGAAGAAATTATTTGGGAAAGGAAGGTTTGGGAAGGGAATGTTTGGGTAGGGAGGGTTTGGGAGGGGATGGTTTGGGTGTGAAATATCTGGAAAGGGATGGTTTGGATCGGGAGGTTTTGGAAAAAGCTTTGGGAAGGCCTGATTTGGGTGGAGATAATTTGGGAAGGGCTGATTTGGGCAGGTGTGGTTTGAGTGGGGATGGTTTGGGAATGGATGATTGACTCTCCGTGCTGTCAGGGATGGCTACCACACCTGGGGTTTTGGTAGCCATGTCCTCAATATTACCTGGAGTTGCTAAAATTCTTTCTTTCTATGAATAAAATCAAGCCATGGAACAATGGCAGATTTATTCCAGGGAAACATTTTATCAACTACTCTGTTGCTGTAGTGGTACCAACGTGTATGATTGGAATTTTTTTTTTTTTTTTTTTTTTTTTTTTTTTTTTTGCATTAAATGTACAGATTTTTCCCTAATAAATCCAAATTCTGCTTCTCTACTCAGTGAGAAATATTCAAAAAAAAAAAGAAAACCCAAACCAAAAACAACTCCAGAGAAAGGAACTGTCTGAAACCTCCCTTTGGGGAGAGGGTTTGGATGGCATTCCAAAGCTTTTTTTATTTCTTATGGAAGATCAAATTCCTGTTCAAGGCGTTTTTCCAACAATGACTGTAATTTGCTCAAAAAATCCCCCCCTTTCTGAAGTTTCTGTCAGCTCTGCAGTTCCTTAGGGACACAACTCAGTCCTGTTTTCCGTCCTCTGCCTGTGACAGTGGAGCTCAGCATTTTCCTTTCCAGCAAGAACTTTTTCATGTTGGAATTGCAATCCTCATGTTTCCTTTTGCTCCTAATTTTGTAATGGACTCTTCCACTGAGCCCAGCTCAAAATGAATCAAACCTAATTTCAATTCCAACAATCAAAATAAGATTTTAAAGCCCTTTTATTTCTCTCTCTCTCTCTCTTTTTTTTTTTTTTTTTTTTTTTTTTTTTTTTTTTTTTTTTTTTTTTTCTTTTTTTTTTTTCCCTGAAGAAATGCAGCATCAAGAGAAATCTTGGAGCAACAAGGGATCCTCAGGGAAAGGAATGATTTTGGCAGTGGATTGGGCCATGTTGGGAGGATGAGACCTTGGGGATGTGACAATCCACAGCCTAAGTCCGTGCTGATGGACTCTGTGGGAATGTCTGAATGACATGTTCTGATTTAGGAATTACTATTGTTTTTTAATCCAAAATGGCTCTGAATGAGGGAGACCAGGAATTTCTCTCTCCACTTCCCATTCCAGCAATCCTGGGGAGAAATCCAAAATATTTCTGGTTTACTTTGCATTGTTGTCACTGAAAATACATGAAACCCATAGCTGAGGGTTGGACTTGATGTCCTTTAAAGGTCTTTTCCAACTTTAATGATTCCACGGCTCTAAACCCAGCAGCAGTGAATGAACATCCCCAGACTGGGAATTTCAGTTTGTATTTTAGGAAAACCTTCACCTGGGTGAGTGTCCCAGTGGGTGGAAGCACCTCAGCTCCTGACCTGCTGGCTGGAAATAGGGTAGGGATGATCTGGGATTTGGGAAAGGAGGATCATTGGGCTGAGAAGCTGGAATGCAGGCACCAATGGTCCTTTCCAAGTAACTTTTCCATGCTTCCACATCTGTCCCATCATGGACACGGGCAGTCTGGGAGAACTCTGATAAAATCAGGGAGAAAATATTCTGTGCAGGAATTTCCAGGAGGCCCAGAAGGATCTGTGGGCTCTGGGTGTAGAAAACCAGGAGGCCAATCCAAGGGGAATTTTGGCTCTTGGTTAGGGAAAGGCAGTTGCCAAGGAAATACACCAGTGCCATGTTTTCAAGGGAAAAACATCCTGGAATTCAGGTGTTTCTGTTGGGCATCAAATACAGCTCCGGGGTGCAACCCACCCCAACCCTGTGCGAGTGAATTCCTTGGAGATTCCACCCATAAATCCCACATTTGGGCTGTGGAGGTGATGCCAGAGGGTTCCCGGCACTTAGAGAGGGAGCTCAGGAGAGTCCCAGAAAGCTCTGGCTGTGATGTCAGAGGGTTCCTGGCACTGGGAAGAGGAGCTCGGGAGAATTCCAGAGGCTGTGGAGCCGATGAGGGGAGAAGTTACTGTGACTCTCAGTCCTCCCCTGTGACAGAATCAATTTCCCCTGGAATGGCAGATCCAAGCACAGAGATCCAATTAGAAGTGATTTTCCTCTCCTTTTGCTTTTCTGGGATAACTCCTTGACACCAAGGAACTGTCTCTGGGCGAGAGAGGAAAGCTGCTGTGCATTCTTGGAGACTCCCAGATATTTTTCCATAGTTCTGCCTGCTGAGCACACCAGAAGCAGCTGAGTCCCTCCTGCTCTCACCCAGGGCAGGTGCTGCCCCTGACGTGTCACATCCCTGGGAAATGCCATGAAAAATGACCTCCAGCTGCTCCTGGTGCCATCCTGGCAATGATGCCACACCTGGCAGGTGACAAAGCTGGCAGGAACACCCCCAGTGCCAGCACTTCACAATACGTGTCCTTTAGGGGGTGACACAAACATTGGTGTGCAGAGGCTCAAAGAGCTTCTGGAGACAATTTGTGGTAAAAAAAAAAAAAAAAAAAAAAAAAAAAAAAAAAAAAAAAAAGTTCTCTGTTCTGAAATATGAAATCCTGGGAATTCTCACCAAAAATTGGGCAAACATCTCTTCCCTGCAGCCTCATGGGTGTGTTCTGTGTGCTCTCACCCTGCTGCTCTCTTCACTCACTCCCAGCTCTAGGGGCTTTGGGAGCATTTCTGTCACTGTTCTGCTCCAGAATTGTCTCCTTGAGGGGGCTGGACACAGAGAGTGCCAGCACTGTGCTCCCAGAGCCGTGGGCATGGGCTCTCCATCCCTGGGAACAACCAAGGCCGGCTTGGACGGGGCTTGGAGCAGCCTGGGATAGTGGAATGTGTCCCTGCCTGTGGAATGAGATGGGATTGAAGGTCCCTTCCAGCCCAAACCAGCCCGGGATTTTATGATTCCATGATTTAGTTCCTCCCAGCTCAGCAGAATTTCCCCATCTCTAAAGGAGCAGAGCTGAAATCTTCAGCTAAAGGCCAGCTCCCATGTCCTACACCAGGGAATCATTTCCAACATCCTCCCAAGGAAAAATGGTTCAGGACTGCCCCTTCCCTTCTCTATTCCCTAAGGAGCTCTGTTCTGAAAGGAACCTTGAAATGATTGGCTCCTGCCAAAGCCTTGAGCAGAAAAATGGGACTTTTCTAATCAGGACCCAGCAATTATGCATATTGCAGGGACGAAATGCTGATAAGGACAACAAAAAATTATTCTGCCAATAATTATCACATTGAGCTTTGCTGCTTCTTATTAAAATATTCCACTTTTCCAAAGAAATTGTTGTTTGGACACATGAAAAAATTAAATTATTGCTTGTAAACTGTACCTGAAAAATATTTCATGACCCCTGGCTACCTCTTTAGGGTCTGTAAGACCCAGAGAAGGAGCGTGTAGCAGTGAAATCATTGTAAGACATGAAGAGGGAGCAGAAATAATTGAGGTCTGGAGGGTCTGAATGCAGAAATGATTAAAAGAGATACTTATGGATAACGACTTGAGATGGAATATAATCACTTTCTTGGAGGGCATGGAGAACAAAAAATGGGATTTGTTTAGCTTTGCACATTGGGGCTTAATTAGAAGTAATAGGATTAAATTTCTGCATGGAAAATAATCTGATTATCAGGAATCACTTGGAAGTGAACTGGGTTCATTGAATGAAGGGTTAACTGGGGCTTCCAAGCTCCATCCTCCTCCTCCCTCCAGGCACATTCCTGGCTGGGGCACTTCCAGCAGGTCCTTTTATGGGGCATTCTGCTGGGGAGAAGCTGCTCCAGGCTCCCTCTTTGGGAAGTGTAATTTAAATTAATCTTTTCTTTTTTTTTTTTTTTCAGGAATTTCTTTTTTCCAGAATTTTAATTATTTAATTTTATCAGGGACAGTGAGGTTTTGATGAGATTCCTGCTCCACAGTTTTTCAGGGCCCAATCTGTCCTCAGAAAGGGCTGTCCCAGGAGAGGGGTCCAGGAAAAGGAGAGGCTCAAAGCTCACTGAGGGGAACCAGGGTGGGGGTGAAACTGCAGAATCTGGGGAGGTGGGGAAGAATTCCCAGTGAGATATATCCCTCACTCCCGGACATATTTCCATAAGCGTGTGGATCTGAGCTGTTTCTCCTCCTGGAAGACCTTGTGGAAAGAGGGAAAGACACTTGCAGTGAAATGTAATGGTCTCATTAAAGTGCTGAGTGATTTTTATTCACCTCAGAATGATGTTCTTCCTGAAAGACACGATTATTTCCAGGACCTCAGGCAACTCCAGATGAAGAGATGTCTGAATCCATAATAAGCTGGGAAGGCTTTTCTTCCAAGCACTCCAGCCTGACAGCATAGCAAGAGCCCAGGGTTTGGGGTGCTTCAGTCATGAAAAATGCACCAAATGTGGCCAAAAAAGAGGGAAAAGCAGACTTTGGATATTAGGTTTTTAGGATGGATCCATGGAAAGAGTCATCCTCTGCCCAGGGCACTGTGGAGTCACCAGAGCCACGTGGATGTGGCACTTGGCCACGGGGCTAGGGTGGCCTGGGCACTTTGAGATTTGATGATTCTGGAGGGCTTTTCCAAGAGGAATGGTTTGGGGATTCCAGGAGCAGCCGTGTGCATCCTGCAGCTCCCACACTCCCAGCTGGGAAGGTCGCTGGACTGCACCAGGCTCTTCCCACTGCTCTGGGGCAGGCAGGGGGCGGAGGAAAAGGGGAAGGAGGAAAATGAGGAGGAGGAGGGATGGTTTGATCCCAAGATCTCTCCCTGTTCCCACACTGGGTTGTCCCCAGCTCACGCCTCTGCCCCTGTGACCCTGGCAGGGCTCAGGAGTCCCCAGGGGGGGGGAATTCTCCTCTTGAGGACCTGAATCCAAAACCCCTGAGGGTCCAGGACTGTGGGCACAGCACCATTTCCCTGGATCCCTGGGGCATTCCTTACTGTGGGACCTGCCTCCCACCAGGATCACCAAATCTCTCCTTGCCTCTGGAGCCCTTCTGCCCTCGTGACCAGATCCAAGTGGCATTCCCAGCCTGTCTGGAGCTGTAAAACTGCGGCTTTATTGCAGCAGCTGCTCTTTTACAGCCCCTGCTAAATCCTGGGCTGCTCCTGAACCACTCTCCAGGCAAAGTCTTTCCTTAGGAGACGGGAAAAATCCACCCAAGGTCATCTGTCTGCTGCAATCACGTCAGCTCCGTGTCCTGCTCCTAATGAGCCAGGCTGAGCTCTGGAATCACTCTGGGCAAGGCATTTTCCTTGGGCTTTGGATCACTGCATTTCCTCCAACCTTCCCTGACTTTTTCCAGCCTTTTGGAAGGTCAGGGCTGGATCAGTGAGGACCTGGCTCTCACTGCGGACGGGGAGATGCACAAGAGCTGTTGGGACACTTGTGTGGCAACAAGAACATAATAAATTAATAATAATGACACTAATGAGCTGCATAATTGGAATTTCGGGGCATTTTGAGCTCCTGGATCTCAACAGGAAATGTGAAGAATGTCCACCAAGGAATACTTTGATATTCAGGAACAAGCAGGTCCCAGTGTTTGGTGCTCAGAGCCAGATGTGAGTCCAGCACTACAGTAAGGAGCAAACAACAGTAATAAAAGGTCTGGAAAGGAAAATAAATTAATTTCTCCATGCCAAGTGGGTTTCTTCCCTATAGTCTGAGAGGCCCCAAAGCTGCTCCTCCCATGGAAACCACATAAATGATGTCTTACTAAAACACAGTTATTGTTGCTTTTTTCTGAATTTCAGGTGTTTCTCCAAGGTGAGGGGGTCCCATATTTTATGGAATCAATATCCCAGACTATGGATTTTACTTGCTTGGAGCAATAAGAGAAAACAAACAGTGGGATTTGCCTTCTCCTGTAGGGATTCATGTTTAACTCCTCGCATCATGTTGGGAATGTTCTGTTGAATGTTATCACTAATATTTTTTGATCTATTGTTCCACCTTTTATTTTATCTCAGAACAATCTTTTTTTGATATTTTGGAGGTTCTCCTGGGATATTCCTGAGATAAATCACATCACTGTCCAACTCTTCTCCTCTGAGACAAGAAAAATCAAACCCAACTTTCTCGGGTGAAATACCACCATGAGAATTTGATATTTAGTATTGAGTCATTGTCCAACTAAGGACAAAACCTTTATTATGACCCAAAATTCATATTTTTATAAAGCTGGATGGAAAATTGCACTTTCAGTCTTTTTTTTTTTTTGTAACACTGGTGAGGTTTAGGGATAATTTTACACCCCCTTCTAATAAAATTGGCCTGTTCTGTCACCTGTGTCATGTCCCCAAAGTGACACTGAATTTCAGGGAGAGATCAGAAATGGAATTTTATTTTTATATTCCGAGTGCCAGCAGTGAGCAGAGAAACCACACACTGAAATTCTGTGGCCTGTAGGGCCACTTCTCCCAGGAATTCCACCCCAAAACCATGGCCAGCTCCTGGGGAACATCCGAATTTTCCACATTTTCCACCGACCAGAACGAATCCCTGTGAACCAACGCTGCTGGCTGAATTCCACTCTGGAGCCTGAGCCGTGGCTCTTCCATCCTGAACATTTGCTCATGCATAAAACCCAAATAAACAACAACAACAACAACAATTAAGGACGGGGAAGAATCAATGTAAGAGTGCCACCTGGTGACATCTGCCACAGCCATGGATTAGCCACAGCTTTTCCTGCAGTGCAGCGGGAAAAAACAGGGAGAAGAGACCTCACTCTACAGGAGTTTTCCCAAACGGATCCATTTTCCCATCAAAAATGGGCAGTGAAACAGGAGGCGCCAGATTGGTGGCTGAGGGCTAAAAATCCGGCCCCAAATGTGCAAACCCAGGTGCAAAGTGGCTGTTTAATATTTGAACGGAGTCATTGTCCTTGCAAATGGATAATTAGGGATGTTGGACGTGGGATTGGGAGAACTGTGCCCACAGACCTGCCCTGCTGGGCTGGAGTGGGTTGAAAAGCTGGGCCTGGGTGCCTCCTTGATGTATTTAAATTTTAACATCTCATGTTTATGCAAATTCCTGCTATGCTCAATGTTTGGAATCACAGCCATGACAATTTGAACACGACCTGATGTCAGGTCTGACATGGAATGGCTCTTCCTCTCCTACAGAGGCTAATTCCTATCATCCATTGAATCCAGTTTTCTACTGGGAATCTGCTCTCCCTAAAAAACCAGAAGTCCAGGATGAGTTCCAGGGAGAAGTTGCTTAGAGGTGTCTATTTTTCATGGATATTTCCACATTGTCTCCACCTCTAGGAACACACAAGACCTTTCTTATTTTCAAAGGCTTTGAGTGGGGTTTTGGCTCTGCTTTGGGGTTGAGAGCCCCAGGAGCCATTCTGCCTGCTAAAAATAAGCATCAGCCTCAAATTTAGAAATAAATAATAACCCCCTTCAAGAAATCTGGGAAAACACAGCAGTGAACTGGGGGGGACTGTTCACATATTGCTGCTCTTTAGGGAAGATCCATGGGAGCACACAGCGCTGTGCTCCCTGGGAAGGTTTGGAAGTTTTGCACTACCCCAAACCATTCTCCAGCGTGGCTGAGAGTGGGAATAATTCAGGGATCATTCCCAAGTTGCTTTTTAAGGTTCAGGAGGGCTGGAGATTTGCTGGAAAAGGAAGAGCTCTCCCACAGCAGCCCTGAGGTTGGGTTTGGGCTGGGAGAGCTGCAAGGCAGGGCAGAGGCTCTGCTGGGAACCCAGCTCAGGTTGTTGCCTCTTTGTTTAAATAACGTGGGATTTGGGGCAGGCCCATATCCAAGATATCCCAGCCCCTAAAGGACAGGGGCATTAGAAGTGCCACAGGAACAGCTTCCAGTCACTGCGCCATCCGTGGATAAAAGGAGAACCTTGATCAAATGGGAAATGGTCCTGGACCAGGCCAACGAGCACATTCCAGTGTCCCTGAAGTGTGGCCCCCAGGTGTGGCTGTGCTGGAGTGGAGCTCCCATTCCCAAATCAGGGATAAGGTGCAAGCAGAAGACAAAACTCACCTGAAATGAGCTGCTCCAGGAATGTGCTTCACTCATTCCATGGACGAGGAGATGGTTTAACAACCTCTGCCTTCTCCTGCACGCTCAGGCTCAGGGGACGGGCTGGGCCTCCTGCTCCCAGCACTGCCAAATTCAAAGGGATTGATGGAAAACCCCTTTTTATCATGGTGCTGCCAGGTTTTGAATCAACTCAGTAACTCTGGGAGTTGAAGTCAACTCTGCCAGTCCCTTCCCACCCCCAGAAGTCACTAAAAGTCCTCTCAAGTGGCTGCTCGTCCCCGAGCTGCAGAAGGGTCCTGTAACCATATCCCCTCTGCCAGGCACTCATGGATCTGGGACAGCCTCAGGTTTGCTCTTCCCAGACATGGAACAACAATTTTTAACAAGAATTCCATCAGACACCAGCTTTCTCCTGAAAGGAGCCTCATGTTCCCACCAGGGATGAAGACATTGGGATGCTTCCAAGAGAGCCCCATTCCCAGGAATTTGTGTGGCCTCAGCCCAAACCAACCTCAGCTATCCCCTGCCAGCTTCACCTCCCATTCCTCACATCATTCTGGCAGGGATCCTGGCTCTAATCCCTGGCCATTTTCCTCAGGGCTCGCTCAGCCTTTCCACCCCGAAGTTTTGTTAGTGATGATCCCATGATCTCCCAGCTCAAATGGATTCCTGTCATTACGGAGAATTTAGGACACGAAGACTGGCAAAATATGACCTCAATTTAAGTCCATCATTGTCTCCTCCTGGAATTGTTCAGCTGGAATAAATATCATTACCCAGACTGGAAGAGTGGCTGAGGGAGGATATTGCAGCACAGACCTGGAGTGGAAGAAATGGAGCTAAAAATCCTCCCTGTCTGACAGGAACTGGGAAAAATGGAAGCAGAATCCCCAGACGTCCAGTGGAGACCCTGAAGAGCTGAAAGTTTACATTTTTTCCTTTCTGTTCAAGAAGAAATGTCACGGTTGGTGAGAAAAATGGCACCAACAAAAGAAGAAAAGGGTTTATTCTGTGGGAGAAAAAACAAAACTGCCAACCCAACCAGCCCCCCTAAAAATAGTTGCACATTACCTGAATGTAAATATTTCTTCAGGTTCATTTAGTTGTGCTTGGCCAGCAAAGTGTAAAGACACAATAACATTTTTCCTGCTTTTTATATAAGATTTATATAAGAATGGGGAGGGAGTGAACAACTTGGTCACAAAATGTGGGTGCAAAGAGGAAGGCAAAAATCCCTGTGGTAGGACAGTTGTGGAAGTTGTGTAAAAGGCACCACCAGGATTGCAGGGGACAGCAGAGACACCGCTGGGCCCAGGAGTGGCATGGACAGCAAGGACCAGAGCGGGGAGAAAAGAAACAGGGATTCAGTGTTGGATTTGGAACAGAATTGTTGAGCAAGGCTGGGTGTGCTGAGGGCATCTCCTGAGCTGGAGTGACCCCCAGGGATCACTGATCCAGCTCTGTCCCTGCCCAGACCCCCCAACAAACCCACCCTGGGCATCCCTGGCAGCGCTGTCCAAAGGCTCCTGGAGCTCTGGCAGCCTCGGGGCCGTGCCCATTCCCTGGGGAGCCTGGGCAGTGCCACCACCCTCTGGGGAAGAACCTTTCCTGATCTCCAGCCTGAGCCTGCCCTGGCCCAGCTCCAGCCGTGCCTTGGTTGCTGCCCCTGTCCCAGAGCAGAGATCAGAGCTGCCCTCGGGAGGAGCTGCAGCCCCTGGTGAGGTCTGAGCTCAGCCTCCTCTGCTCCAGCTGAACATTCCAAATGCCCTCACCCTGTGGATCCTTCCCCACCTTTGTGTCCACTTAGGATGCTCCCTAACACCTTTATATCCTTCTTCTGCCTCAAACTGCCCCCAAGGACTCGAGGTGAGGCTGGAGTGGAGCGCTCAGACACGGGTGGGGAAGGAGATGAGCACAGGGAGTTGTGACAGGGGGAGGTTTGGGAAGTGCTGAGATGAAAGGGGAGGTGACCCCTGCAGAGTGTGCAGGGAAAAATGTCACAGCCTATTTGTGTCTGCAGAGCAGGGAGGAGACAGAGAGAGGAGAGGGGAGAGAGGAGTCCTTGGCTCTTTTATTACAGGAAAGGGTCAACAGGAATCAGCTGGAAATGCAGTATCTCTGCAGCATCCCTGATCTCAAATCACCAGCAGAACTGTAAAATTCCAGTTCCTACATTCTCCTTGTGAAGGTTTTGGTCTCCTCTGAAGAGTGGGACAGAGAGGTCAAGGGTGGAGGAGGCACTTTGTGAGAAATGTTCTCTCAGTAATAACTGCTTTAACCTGGGCTTAGGAGATTGTGTGAGCTCATTGTGGTGGGCACTGGTGACCTCAGCCTGAGATCTTTTGTGAGAGCAGCTCCCGAAAATAAAGCCCGTTGCTTTTGGCACTGGAATGTGCAGGACTCTTGGGATTTGATCTTTGACAGATGTATTTTACATTTACTGATCAACCAACTCAGCACCACTCGATATTTGCTAGTCTACAGCAAGTTTGCTCCCAGGCAGAGGGGAGGATTTAGTTTGAAACACAGGAGGAAAGTCTGGGAAAAATAATTTTGTGGCATAACCTTCCCTTGGAATAGGCTGTTAACTGCTTCCAGCCATACACGTCCACCTCATCCCATCATTTTTCATCATGGATTGTGAGAGTGAGAGGAAGATGTGCACTTGGAGGGCTGGGAACTTCTTTTTTTATTGTAATAAGTTCCTCTGAAGTGTCTCAAGAACTTGTCCATAAATGTGATGGATTTCCTGGGAGAGTGTCTGATGCACTGAAAATCATCCCCAGCTTGGGGAGGTCTTGCAAATTCTTCTTGGAGCAGATGTGGTGGAGTCTGCAGGCCTGGCTGTACATCACTGCTCTGGGGACTTTTGGCAGAGCTGGGAGTTTGATGAAGCATGTAAATGGACTTTTTGCAAGATCCCATTTTCATCCATCACTTTGCAATAGGGATGTGCAAGAAAAGCACTCCCGGGGAGGGATGAGTTGCTGTTGGATCTGTCCTGGGATGGGATAGTGAGGTCCTTGGGCCAGGGGCTGGCTGGGATCTCATTCCAGGCTGGGAGCACAACACCCAGGCTCTGGAAACCCAGAATTCAAATTCTCAATGCCAGTATTGGTCTTACAGCTCTCACTGCCCACACAACATGACATGGTACAAGCCTGGGGGAAAATGGACAAGAAATAACCCCAGGTTTCGTCAGGAAATGCACAAGGCAGGACCTCCCCAGGGAGCTCAGGGAGGGTGACCAAGAGTCTCAGTGGATGATGGAGGGAATGGTTTTGTCCCCATTTGGGCACTGGAGTCACAACTCTGTCTACACAAACTCTTTTGGATTCCTGCACATAAAAGCAAAGGAGATTTGTCCCAGTCTCAGAAGGCCCTGCCTGCAGGAGCCTGTTTTTGCCATGGATTTTAAACTGAGCCTCAGGGAACTGCTTCAGACTCCGCCCTGCCCCTTCAAACTTCATCCTGTGATGGGGTGGGCAGGATCCATCCAGGATCTTCAGGAATTTCACAGCACGGCAAAGGTTCCTTTGCCTCCTGCCTGGACCATCAGAACAATCCCTGAGCATCTCCCAGTCCCCTCTCCTCTGGTCCCTGTCCAGCCGAGGGTGGCAGGAGCCCAGAGACCCCCTTGTGTGGGAATCCCAAAGGGATCATGGACAGATGCCAGCTCCAGTTCATCCCTGGAACAGGAGCCTCACAGTGGCACCAGGGGCTGAGCAATGGTCACCCTGCACCAGCTCGGCCACAGCTCTGATTTACAGAGCTCTGCAGTCACCTCCTGGCCCCAGAATCACTTCTGGGCTCTCAGTCCTTAAATTCCCCTGGGGAGGAAGCAAAACCCCGCGCAGGAAAGCAAAGCAGGGAGGAATTGAACTCCCAGCTCTTCTGCTGGGCAGGGGTCACACTCCAGGCCCTGTTGTGGGCAAAAGGGAACGGGCAGCACATATGGAGCTAAAAATGCCCTGGCACTGTAATTAATGTTTTGACAGCCTGGTAGTGCAAATGAGCTGATAATTACAGACCAGCCTCATTAATAGAATGGTCAAAATCATTGATTTTGATGTATATATACAACACTGTACATTAATGTATATAAACAACCTTCTGTGTGAGCTTCCACCCCAAATGCTGTGACAGCAGCAGAGTCTGGGATCCTTCCTTGCAATCACTCTGATATCCAGTATTGGGTATTTTAATTCACCTCTTCTGTTTCCTCATCTTTCCATCCCAGCTGAAATTCCCAAGCTGCAGCGCAGCCCCACTCAGCATTAAAGACTCTGCTCCCTTATGCCCAAATACCTGCGTTGGGATTGAGTTTCATGGGATGTGACATTCCCAGGCGTTCCACAAAACCCTCTTTGACCCCTCAACAACTGTTAGCACAGCTACAAATAAACCCTCCTGCATCCAGGAATCCCTGGGATCTTCCCTGCTGCCACATCTGAATATTTCAGTTCTTTTTAGGACTTTAAGAAGAGCACAAGGATAGACCCAGAATCAACATTTGGGAAAATGAATCCCCAGCAAAGCACCAGGCCCTAAGGAGCTCATTAAGAGTTTGCAGGCGCATTTTCAGCTCATCAGGTGGACCATGAACACTCCTTACACCTGGAATTAGTGCTTGGAAAAGTTGCTTTTCTATATTCAAGGCAAGTTTCTTTGACAACCCCCCTGGTTTAGAGTAAATTTGGGTCTTCCTCTTTATTTTGTTAGACCTGACAAACTTTTAAAGACACAGGAGAGAACAAGGTAAAACATTAAGGCTGAACATCCTGGAAAAATTGTGATTTGTGTGCCAGGTGTAAGGAGTAAAATGCAAATTCCCGATTATTATACAAAAGCGTTAACCCGGTTGACTGCTGTAACTGCAAATGTTTTCCTTGTACCCTATACTGTTATAACTTTAAATGCCTTCTTTGTTAAATCCCGCCTACCTCATACCCGTACCCCTTTTTGTACCCCTTTTACTGTTTACCCTGTACCTACACCCCCTTTCCGTCAGGTACCACTTCCTCTGCTCCCAAGGGAACGTGCGCCCAAGGCCATACGTAAATTAGAGACATCCAGTAGGAAAGAACCCAAAGACAACGAGCCAATAAAAATAACTCAGGACTGAAAGTGACTACTCTGAGCCGGCAAAACAGTAAAGGCCTCCAATCACCAACCAGAGCTGGTTTCCGTCACCGTGACTTCAACATCTCTCGATCAGACTGACACCCCTGGTGCCATCGTTGTCTTCCCAGGGATTCGCGTGAGGATGGAAGCCACGGCTCTGCCGTGTGGCAAAGCTGAACTCCTCCTCCTCCTCTGCGTCATCCATCGGGAGCAGCGGACGTGTGTGTGACCCCTTGGACCCCACCCAGAGCTGACCCCGATAAAGGCACTGCAAAGGAGCAGGTCTCCTTGCCCGTCCCTTTCTCCAGGCACCTTGAATGAGGTGTTGAATTGTTTTGTGTGAGGGTTTTACTGCCGGCCTGCTCAGTCAGAGCTCTGTGACCAAACACGGGGGAACACCTGAGGAGATGGGAAGATCAAATGCTTCAAAATAATAAATGGCATCAAATGAGAAGATAAAAATTCAGGTGAATTTAACCAGTACGGTCAGGGTTCCACACCCTGGGCAGCCCAGAGGGCGTGGGGTCACCTGCCAGGTGAAGTTTGTGCTCTGGAACACCTCACACTTCAAGGATTGCTGTCGGCAAGGAATCAGTTTTATAAAATAACCTCTCTGAACAGGCCCTGGATGGAGCCATGAGGATTGGCTGAGATCTTAGCTGGGAGCTCCTTTCACCTCAGCAGGTCCTGGGGCCACCAAGAGGCTCCGACCCTCCCTGGGGCTGGGCTGTCCCTGTCCGGGTGGGATGAGACCTTGGAGGAGCCCGTGAGGGGCTGTCCTCACTGCCAAGGGTGGGATGAGACCTTGGAGGAGCCCGTGAGGGGCTGTCCTCACTGCCAAGCGTGGGATGAGACCTTGGAGGAGCCCGTGAGGGGCTGTCCTCACTGCCAAGGGTGGGATGAGACCTTGGAGGAGCCTTTGAGGGGCTGTCCTCACTGCCAAGGGTGGGATGAGACCTTGGAGGAGCCCGTGAGGGGCTGTCCTCACTGCCAAGGGTGGGATGAGACCTTGGAGGAGCCCGTGAGGGGCTGTCCTCACTGCCAAGGGTGGGATGAGACCTTGGAGGAGCCCGTGAGGGGCTGTCCTCACTGATGCTGCTCCAGGCCCTCCTGTGCTCACTGCCCTGACCTTGTCCTGCTGAATTTCTGCCCTGGCCATGGATTCGTGTCTCCCTGGGAAAGCCTGAGGCAGAGCCAGGATCTGGCCTGGCAAATCCCAAATGGAGGATTGATGGATGTATCACTGCAGTTTTTTGGCCATTTTGGGCTTTTGGGTCATCCTGGTTGCTGTCACTGGGCCTGCTCTAGTGGCTCAGGTGGGAGTGCATCCACTGCCAGTGAGGACACTGCCTCTCCCTGCCTCCACACCTTTGGCTCCTGGATCCCTGGGAAGATTTAAAACCAGTTTCTTGGAGCTCCTCTATTCCCAGGCTCAGTCGTGCCCTGATTAAATAGCTGCAAGCAATTCCATAAGCAAATCCCAGCCCACTGCTGAAAACTTACATCCAGTCTGTCCCATTTACAACATGGAATGGGGCCAGGATCAATGTTCTTCCCATAAAAAGGGACAGATTTAAGGGATAGCGGGAGCGGGCCTGGCTGCATTTCTGGGAGGGAAGAAGGAGTGGGGAATATGTGATTTATTGTGACCCTTTAGGAGCTGGGAAACCAGCCCCAGTGCTCTGGAAGGAAGCAGTTTTTTGGGAATCATGAATCCAGGTGAAGGGTTTAAATCCAGGTTGGCAGGAGGGGCGAAATGGGACAGTGACTGCTGGAAGAGTCAGGTCTGGGGTTTAGGGAGGAAAACGCAGTATTGCAGTTTGATCCACTGCTCCAGGCGCTCCAGCTGATGCAGTTTGTTGAATCACCGTCCTTGGAGGGGTTCAACAGCCCTGATGTGGCACTTGGGGACATCGTGGTGGCTTTGGCAGTGCTGGGCAGCCACTGGACTCTTAAAGGCCAACTTCAACAATGCCATGATTCCGTGGTGGGGGAAGGAGGCAGGAGCCAAACTGAGCTCTTCAGGGTGGGGAAAGGGAAAGAAATTCCTTGGTTGTGAATAGGAGTCACTGAAGGATTTGCATGATCCGAACAGAAATCACAGAATATGTGATTTCTTGTGACCCTTTAAGAGCTTGGAATTCAGCCCCAATGCTCTGGAAGGAAGCAGTTTTCTGGGAATCATGAATCCAGGTGAAGGGTTTCAAGAGGAGTCCAGGTTAGGAGGAAGGACTGAAATGGGGCAATGACTGCTGGGGTGTCAGGTATGGGATTTAGGGAAGAGAGCACAGTATTCCAGGTTGATCTGCTGCTCCAGGCTCTCACACCGATGCAATCTGAATGAGTTCCCTTACCTGGAGAGCTCGAATATGTGGATGTGGCACTTGGGGACATTGTGGTGGCTTTGGCAGTGCTCGGCTGCTGTTGGACTCTAAAAGGTCTTTGCCAGCTTCACCAATTCCATGATACATGATGGGGGAAGGAGGCAGGAGCCAAACCAGGCTCTTCAGGGTGGGGAAAGGGGTAGAAATTCCTTGGTTGTGAATAAGAGCCAGTGAAGTATTTGTATGATCCAAATGGGAGCAGTGATATGAACGCCTGCATCCATATTTATCCATAGGGATGGGAGAGGGAGAGGACTTGGAGTACTGGATTAAAGCCAGGCAGGATGTTGGGGTCACTCTTTTTGCCTAGGGTGGGTGAAAACACAGCCCAGTTTTCCTGCTGTGCTGCTGGGTAGAGCAGATCCAACGCCTGGCATCTCCAGGAATCTCCAAATCGGAGCTCCCTGGGACAAAAAAAAAAAACAGGTGAGGCGTGTTTTTGGTGAGGAGATGGTCCAGAAATAGCTGAGTTCTGCCTCAATCTCTGCTCTTGGGAGCCTGCACAGCTGGAAAAACATCTGGCTAAAGAGCTCCCTGGGGCTGGAAGGGAACGGTGCGGGAAGGGAAGTGCAGGATCTGTCCCTTGGAGCAATCCATCAACATGGACCAGGATTCCCTTGCAGGGGAGGGATCTGCAGGAGGGATATTTAAGGGACCATTAAGAGGATCATGAGTCACAGAGAGGGGAGTTTCTGCCTTCAGGGGTCAGAACAGTTTAATGAGGTTTTGGCTGAGGTTCCCACTGAAATGGCTGAAATGGAGCTGTTAGAACATCCCGGTGAAAGACCTTGGCCAGATGGATTCAGGAGAACACCGGGATAATTGTTCTGACACTAAAACTGTTCTTGGAGTGTTCTGGTGGGAGCCAGTCACTCCAAACTGGGACAGGGGAGCACCTGGGAACCACCCACACCTTGTCCTGACCTCCAGGTGCCCAGCAGCCACTCCACACCTCCCTGCACTTCCCATCACTTGGGAACTGCCTTTGTGCCTTCCAGGGAAAGTCTAAGGCCAGAGCCAGGCCATGCAAGTTCCAAAGGAAGGATTCATGGGGTATCAGAGCAGACTTTCCCTAAGGAGCTTTCCCTGCAGGAGCGATTGCCTCCCTACGTTAAACACAGATTTCCTTTTTTTTTTTTTTTTTTTCTTTTCCAACAGGAAGGAAGGTGAATTTCTGGGAATGAGAGTTCTTACATGGTACACACTGGAGATGGATGGATGATGGATGGATGGATGGATGGATGGATGGATGGATGAAGGGATGGATGGATGAAGGGATGGATGGATGAAGGGATGGATGAATGATAGATGGATGGATGGATGGATGGATGGATGGATGGATGGATGGATGGATGGATGGATGGATAGATGGATGATGGATGGATGAAGGGATGGATGAATGATGGATGGATGAATGATGGATGGATGAAGGGATGGATGGATGGATGGATGGATGGACGGATGGATGGATGGATGATGGATGGGGGGATGGATGGATGGATGGATGGATGGACGGATGGATGGATGGATGGATGATGGATGGATGGATGATGGAAGGATGGATGGATGGATGGATGGATGGACGGATGGATGGATGGATGATGGATGATGGATGGATGGATGATGGATGGATGATGGATGATGGATGGGGGGATGGATGGATGGATGGATGGATGGATGGATGGATGGATGAAGGGATGGATGGATGATGGGTGGATGGATGATGGATGGATGGATGATGGATGGATGGATGGATGGATGGATGGATGGATGGATGGATGATGGATGGATGGATGGATGGATGGATGGATGGATGGATGGATGATGGATGGATGATGGATGGATGGATGGATGGATGGATGATGGATGGATGGATGGATGGATGGATGGATGATGGATGGATGGATGGATGGATGGATGGATGGATGGATGATGGATGGATGATGGATGGATGGATGGATGGATGGATGGATGGATGATGGATGGATGGATGATGGATGGATGGATGGATGGATAGATGATGGATGGACAGAGGGGTAGTTCTGCCTCCGTACAGATTTTACAGCAGGCAGTTTTTTGCCTTAACTCTGAAGCAGCTCACACTAGACACACCCAATGGAGGAATGATTATTCCAACACCAGTGTAGGTGTCTGCTTCTCTGAGAGAGTGGGCTCCAGAATTCCTTCTCCCCCCAGGTCCAGCATCCCCTTCCGTGTGGATGCTCAAATCCAAAAATCTGGGCAGTGTGCCCCCTTGCTGGGCCATTCTCAGGTTTTCCCCTCCAGCGGCTCTTACAATGCCTTTCTCCCTGGTTTCCACACTGGGATCATCCTCAACACCAGGACAATAATCAGTGTTTTTTCTGGGAGCTGTTGCATTGGGGAACAGGATCCTTATGGATTTCCTTGATTTAAGGAAATCAGGCCTGGATTATTTTCCATTTTTATCACTGGCCACAGCTCAGGTGTGGATCAGGTGCTCACTCAGGTGAACTCAGTCCCCCCAGCTGCTTCTGGAAGTGGGAGAAGGAAATAAATATCAATGTTGAAGTGCCAAGAGAGAGACATAACCATGGATTAAATCTCCAGAAGAACTGAGGATGGCTCTAGAATACTGTAGAAATGTCCAAGGCCAGGTTGGGGCTTTGAGCAGACTGGGACAGTGGAAGGTGTTCCTGTCCCTGGCAGGGGTGGCACTGGATGGGCTTTAAGGCCCCTTCCAATCCAAACCAGAATTCTGTGATTCCACGACGATCCTTTCTCTCCCTAACTCCTAAATGATGACTCAGATGAGCTCCAGACATCTGAAGTTATTCCTACCCTATGTCCACCTCTGGATTTTGGAATCCCACTACTCAGGGATTCCAAACTCAGGGATTCTACAGCTGGCTGTGTGCTGCTGCTGCTGAGGTGGCATTGCCAAGGGCAGAGCCAGGGAGGGAATTCAACCAGGGAATGCTCATGGCTTGGGAACAGGAGACAGACCTGAGGAAAAAGGATCTGGCACCAGCACCTCATCCAGGCAGGAAGGGGAGGAAAATACCTCAGGAATGCACTGGGCATGGCTGAGGAGTCTTCTCTTCTCTTCTCTTCTCTTCTCTTCTCTTCTCTTCTCTTCTCTTCTCTTCTCTTCTCTTCTCTTCTCTTCTCTTCTCTTCTCTTCTCTTCTCTTCTCTTCTCTTCTCGCTTCCTTTTAATTTTAAATCAAAGGTCTGTTTCCTTCAGTCCCTGGGCTGAGATAACCTCATCAAATCCTGGAGTGGTGTTCCCAGGGAATTGTGGCAGGGAAAATGAAGCTCTGTCCCCCTGCTGGAGCAGCACAGTGGGGCTGACAGCAAACAGGAAATTAATTTGGGATGCTTGTGCTGCTTATTTGCTTGCTTGTCATCCCTGCTATTGCTATATCTTCCTGATGGGTTCATTTTCCATATTCTTCCCATAATTCATGGGATTCTTTTGTTTTCTCTTCCCACAAGGTCCTGGTTTTGTGTTGTAACTTCCAGCAAGGCAAGGAAAGAAAGGAGCAGGGAGGAATGCCTGGGAGAGGGAGTTTGGAGGTAGTTTGTTGGGAAAAAATGTGAAATTGTGGCCCTATTATATCTTAAAGATATAGAAAATACAGTCAAGGAAAAGGAAATTTAAAGTATTATTAAAAAAAAAAAAAATCTTGAAGTGAATCTGGGATTCTTCTCTCAGAATCTGAGATGGTGCCCGACACTTGAGGAGTCTCGTTGGGAAAAATGCCATCTTCTTTTATCTCTGCCAAGTGCTGTTATCAATAAAACCAGGAAACCCAAACTGGGACTGGAGCTGCTGCTGGGACTGAGCACGTGCAGAGTGTCCCAGGAAAGCCTTTTGTTGGGATCTTGCAGGAAAATGGTCAGGGAGAGTGGGGAGAGGCAGTCCCAGGTTAACAGGGATTAACACAGAGCCATCACAGCTCAAAAACACCTCCCAACCACGGAGCCCAGCCCTGAGGCCTCTGACGGCACCACGTCCCTGCTTTCCTGTCTAAATTCCTACTTTTCCTGTGGCCACTCACCTGAAGATCTTTGCAGAGATTAAAAAATAAAAATGAAAATTGGTCATTGAAAAGATAATTTCCAGGTACATTTGTGGAGGGCTGGGAGATGAGATGTGGATGGGGCAGAGGGAGGGGGCAGAGCTGCTGGAAAAGTGTGTTTGTGGGCACAAATTCCCTGTGCTCCCAGGGCTGGAGCCCCTCTGCTCCGGAGCCAGGCTGGGGAGCTGGGGGTGCTCACCTGGAGAGGAGAAGGCTCCAGGGAGAGCTCAGAGCCCCTGGCAGGGCCTAAAGGGGCTCCAGGAGAGCTGGAGAGGGACTGGGGACAAGGGCTGGAGGGACAGGACACCGGGAATGGCTCCCACTGCCAGAGGGCAGGGCTGGATGGGAGATTGGGCAGGAATTGTTCCCTGGCAGGGTGGGCAGGGCCTGGCACAGGGTGCCCAGAGCAGCTGTGGCTGCCCCTGGATCCCTGGCAGTGCCCAAGGCCAGGCTGGACACTGGGGCTTGGAGCAGCCTGGGACAGTGGGAGGTGTCCCTGCCCAGGGCAGGCACTGGATGGGATTAAGGTCCCTGATTCCATGATTCTGGGATTTATTTCCCCAGTGGAAGCAGCAGGTTCATCCTCTCTGTTTGCTCTGGATTGATCTCCCCATTCTGGCTCAGATCCCTGCTGGTGAAACAATCCCCTCACCCTGAACTCCTTCCTTCCCTCTCACTTTAGTAAATCCTGGTGAACAACAGGTGGCAAAGGCTAAATCTGTGCAGGCTCTGGGAATTCCCAGTGCTCCAGCCTCTGCCTGGGCTTCCCAGGGAAAGGACACACTTCCCATCAATCCCAGTCAATCTCCCGGCACCTTTTCCCTCCAAGCACCTGACACACATCGATTGGAGTCGCTGAGTTGGGATAAAGGGCACGTTCCAGGGCTTGCCTGCTTTGATCCACAGGATCTGGGGAGCAGGGACCACTTGCTATGCTCACAGCACACCCATGCTGGATCTTATCCCAAGGTGTGTGGATCCCTCCCCTGCTCTTCCAGGACTTCCAGGAAACACCACAGCTACAGAAAATCCAGGGTTTTTTTCCTTCCAGCTCCAGCTGTGTGGCCTGGGAGTGAGGAGAATGTGCTGCTCTAGGGGACAAAGGTGACAAAACTCTTCTGTGCTTGTTCTGGCAAGACTGTGGTAAATCATTCCCTTTCTCCTGAATTCCTTGCAAATCCCTTGAGAAACAGGTTTATCGTGAGGAGTGTCCTGCTGTTTGGGCCATTGTGGGGCTGCATTTGGAAATGCAGAAGCCTCTGTTAATTTGGTGAGAGCTTTTCCCACAGCATGTGTTGTGAGCATGTTGAGATTGTGGTGCCAGTACGTTTGCAGTCATAAGGCACCAGATCGTAATTACTGAAAGCGCCTTGCAATAGTTGCTTGAAGTAGGGAGAAGTTAAACCACTCTCTTTAACTGCCTGTCTCAGGTCTAATTAAATGTGTCAGTGGCACCCGTTTGGGGTTTGCATTTTGTCTGCCATGTCTTACTGGCATGGCCATTATTTGTGTTGATGCCTTGTGGAAATCTCCTTCCTTTAATGCCTTTCTTCTAATCTCTGCCCAGCTGGTAAAGTTTGGTATGTCTCTTGAAGGATCCTTTGTATTATTATTTGAGATGACTCCTAGAACAGGAGGAAATGGGATTATTTCTCTGTATTCTGTGTGGTTGTGTTCCTGCAAAGATGCTCCTTCTTCAGGCTTCGAGGCTGTATTCATTTCTTCAGGTCATTCCTGGAGGGTTTAACCCTAAAGCTTCACCAAAAGCCACATCCTGGACTCATCCCATTTCCAAACGGAATTGCCCAGCAGAGGAGGTGTCCCCATCACCCCACCCGCGCTGTCCCCTCCGTGCAGAGGGAGCTTTCCCTGCTTTTCCCCTGGCAGAGGGATCAACAAGAGGCTAATTACCTGGAGATGGGTTCGGCTGCCCTCACTCAAGGGAACAGACAAAGCTCCATAGGGACCCACAAAAATCTGGGCTCTATTGCATCCGTGTTTTGCTTTCTCCCAGAAATCTTCGTGTCCCGTGAGAGAATTTTTTTTTTTTTCCTTTCTTTTTCTTTTTCCCATTTCTCTATAGTGAAATCCAGCCGGGAATAAAAGCGCTTTGTACATGGAAACACAACACCGCGCTCTGAGGGGATCCTGGATAAAGGCAGTGCGGAAATGTAAATGTATTCCTGGATGAGCCCTCTGGATTAGCTGTGAATTTTTAATGGCATTTCGCTGGCAGAGCCCTGAGCTGAGCTGAGGCTCTCTGGTGCCGGTAATTCCCAGGTAATTCCCAGGTAATTCTCAGTGATTCCCAGGCAATTCCCAGGTAATCTCTGACAGTCTGGGAGAACCGCCCTGGGCCGGGATGCTCCCAGCTCTGCTCTCCTGCCCCAGCAGCACCTGGAGCAAGGCACGGAAGGATAATGGGAATGTCTCCCTCTGCTCCGTGCTGTCCTTGGACTATTTTAGGGGGAAAAAGGATGATTTTCTGTTTGTTCCCAAATACAAGCTGAAGCTGAAGCAAACAAAAAAAGCGGGGTGTTAACGTAAATCTTCTCTTTCCCAGCATCTGCGTTCCGGGATGCAAATCTCGGGAAGGCTTTGATTGCACAAACTGGGGCACTCCCAAGCCAGTCAACCATTCCAGGCATGAACTGAATGTAATGGACACTGGGATGGGCAGAGACTGGTCCCGAGGGGATTCCTCATCCCACGGGGGCTCATTTCCATCCTTTCCAGGCTCTCAGTCTCCTAAAGGTTATTGCTGAGGAAAAAAATCTGCTGGGCAGAGGGGCAGCTCTGATCTCTGCTCTGAGACAGGGACAGCACCCAGGGCACGGCTGGAGCTGGGCCAGGGCAGGCTCAGGCTGGAGATCAGGAAAGGTTCTTCCCCAGAGGGTGCTGGCACTGCCCAGGCTCCCCAGGGAATGGGCACGGCCCCGAGGCTGCCAGAGCTCCAGGAGTCTTTGGACAGCGCTGCCAGGGATGCCCAGGGTGGGATTGTTGGGGGCCTGGGCAGGGACAGAGCTGGGCTGGATGATCCCTGTGGGTCCCTCCCAGCTCAGGATATTCCATGATTCCATGTTTAAACCACAGCTCCAGTTCTGTCTCCACAGGAGGTGCTTGGAGCAGCTGCCTTGTCTGAGCTTCCACCCTCAGCAGGATTAACCCAGGGATTCCATGGATAAAAATGACAGTGTAGCTCTGACCATAAAATTAAAATATCCAGATCTCCATCCTCTGCTAGCTTCAGCCTCACTGGAATTACTTTGGATTAAGTTTTCAAGGGATCCTACTTCAGACAGAGTCCTGTCTTGTCCTATTTTGCATTTTCCACCTCTGCTCCAGGAGCTGGTATCATCTTGCAAAGTAATTTTCATTTTAACCAGCACCCTGTTCCACCTTCCCTGTAATTGTATAATTAACAACTTAATCCATCACCTTTATATCCTCCATCCATCACAGGTTAAGATGAGCACAGCCTTGCACAGGAGCTCTGCAAGGATCTGCTGTGGCTGATGGAAGGCAAATGAATCTCCAGCTGGGAGAGGTGGCTGCAGGAAAACCTGGAGCACATGGAGCTGCCATGGGGCTGTTCCCTGCTCTTCATTACACTGGAGATATTTCTGCCCATTTCCCACCGTTTCCCCAATTGAGCCGAGTTCTCCCCTGTGGATGTCTTTGTCCATTCAAACTGAAAGTGGGGGAATTTAGGTGGAAGTTCAAGAGAAATTCCTCCCTGGCAGGGTGTTGAGGCCCTGGCTCAGGGTGCCCAGAGCAGCTGTGGCTGCCCCTGGATCCCTGGCAGTGCCCAAGGCCAGGTTGGACACTGGGGCTTGGAGCAGCCTGGGATAGAGGAAGGTGTCCCTGCCCAGGGCAGGGGTGGTGCTGGATGATTTTTCATGTCCCGTCCACCCAAACCATTCCATGATTCTGTGTTTCAATCATTTTATTCCAGATAAGTCCAATTTCTACCTGCTAAAATGAATCTGTTTACAAGACACTGCAATGACCTTAACCCTGCCCTGTTGTGGTATCAAGCCACGCATCTGGAGCTGTGATTAACCTGGTTCAGTGCCTGCGGTTCCAAAGAAAAGGTAATAAACTCCTTTTCATCCTGTGCTGCTCAGCTGGATTAAAAAAATCACTCCCAGGCTGTCTGCTAACCCTGGGGAATGTCCATCCCATCTTCACCCCCAGGAAGAGGAGCAGAGATGAGACTGGAGCTGTCTGGATCCCTGGGGAGCGCCCATCCCACGATCAACCCCAGGAAGAGGAACAGAGATGGAATTTGAGCTCTGCCACCCCTGGGACAAGGAGCACACGGAGACCCTGACAGACATCAAAGCTCCAGCACAGAGGGATGTTTATACACAATGATTTTGACCATTCTATTAATGAGGCTGGTCTGTAATTATCAGCTCATTTGCACTATCAGGCTGCCAGAACATTAATTACAGTGCCAGGGCATTTTTAGCTCCATATGTGCTGCCTGTTCCCTTTTGCCCACAACAGGGCCTGGAGTGTGACCCCCCCCCCAGCAGAAGAGCTGGGAGTTCAATTCCTCCCTGCTTTGCTTTCCTGCTCGGGGTTTTGCTTCCTCCCCAGGGGAATTTAAGGACTGAAAGCCCAGAAGTGATTCTGGGGCCAGGAGGTGACTGCAGAGCTCTGTAAATCAGAGCTGTGGCCGAGCTGGTGCAGGGTGACCATTGCTCAGCCCCTGGTGCCACTGTGAGGCTCCTGTTCCAGGGATGAACTGGAGCTGGCATCTGTCCATGATCCCTTTGGGATTCCCACACAAGGGGGTCTCTGGGCTCCTGCCACCCTCGGCTGGACAGGGACCAGAGGAGAGGGGACTGGGAGATGCTCAGGGATTGTTCTGATGGTCCAGGCAGGAGGCAAAGGAACCTTTGCCGTGCTGTGAAATTCCTGAAGATCCTGGATGGATCCTGCCCACCCCATCACAGGATGAAGTTTGAAGGGGCAGGGCGGAGTCTGAAGCAGTTCCCTGAGGCTCAGTTTAAAATCCATGGTAAAACCAGGCTCCTGCAGGCAGGGCCTTCTGAGACTGGGACAAATCTCCTTTGCTTTTATGTGCAGGAATCCAAAAGAGTTTGTGCAGACAGAGTTGTGACTCCAGTGCCCAAATGGTGACAAAACCATTCCCTCCATCATCCACTGAGACTCTTGGTCACCCTCCCTGAGCTCCCTGGGGAGGTCCTGTCTTTTCCAACCCCCTCAGCCCTTGGCCAGAGGACTGAGCATGGATTTTTCCACATTAGGAATGTTCCCATGCCTGGCTGGATGTGCCACCTTCACGCTGCTCTGGTGGTTTCTGGATCAGCTGCCACAAATCCGGAGAGCAGGAACAGCACGAGGGGAGCTCAGTTACCCGCCAGTGCTCAAAGTACTCCCAAGTTCCCATCAATTTGACCATTTAATTAAAGAACAGGGATCTCCAACTCTTCCAGATTTCTCCATCAGGTGATTCATGTGGGACTAAGAACACACTATTTTGGGAGCCAAACTGCGCAATGCTTCCCTTAAAAAAAAAAAAAAATAGAGCAAGATGTGATTGTCTCCTTTATTTCCGAGTGAGGGAAAATACCACCCAAAGGGCCTGGAGCATGAACATTTTGCAGATAAATATGGATGTGACATGTGTCTTGCTATATTGAGCCAGACACAAGGTGGCAACTGGGGCCATTTCAGCCCAAAGACATTCAGTCCTCAGTCCCAGGGTCTGCCTGGCACGATGCTGGGGAGGATGAAGCCAGAAAGCCCTATAAATACGATTGCCTATATTCTGAGAATGAGAAACCTGTAAGTGAGATAGAATTGAAAGTAAGTTTTGATGTTTGAGAGCTACTGGATGTCTGGGAAAACAGTTATGTGACCAGCTGAAGGTCACCTGCAGCCAGACCCAGAGGTCAAATGGAATGTTCTGTCTCACCCCCAATGGTTCATCCCACACCTGTACCCCTCCCCTGAAGTATCAGGTATCTGTAACCCCATTGGCACAAGCCCTGTTCCAGCCCACCTCGAGACCCCTTATCAGGGGGTTGTGAGGGTGGGTTGGTCTCTTTGCTTTTTGCTCTCCTCCACTCCCTACCTCTCCCTTCCCCCACCTCCCCAGGCCTTGCCACGAGCTGCAGCCTGGCAGCTCAGAGCAAGGCCTCACATCCCTTACAATAAACCTCATCTTCTAAAACGTAACTTCAGAGATCTCTCGTCTACATCCATCCACACCGTCCTGGAGTCTGCAGCAGCAGCAGTGAAGCAATTTCTACAGCACTGGGAAAGGCATCCCAAGGGCTCAGCCTGTCCTGCTCCTGGAGTCCCTGCAGGGTTGGTGACCTGCAAGGTCCTGTCCCTGCTGGCAGCAATCCAACTGCAGTGGGATGAAAGGTTTGGGTGCCACAGGGTAAGAAAGATTTAAAGTTGTTGAAGAATGTTCAAAGGAGAGGCAGGAGAATGGGGAAAGGTCTCCAGGGGAAGCTGAGGATGAGATCATATGGAATGCTCAGCTGCAGAAGAGGAAACTGAGGGGAGATTCATCAGGGGCAGCTCTGATCTCTGCTCTGGGACAGGGACAGCACCCAGGGCACGGCTGGAGCTGGGCCAGGGCAGGCTCAGGCTGGAGATCAGGAAAGGTTCTTCCCCAGAGGGTGCTGGCACTGCCCAGGCTCCCCAGGGAATGGGCACGGCCCCGAGGCTGCCAGAGCTCCAGGAGCCTTTGGACAGCGCTGCCAGGGATGCCCAGGGTGGGATTGTTGGGGGCCTGGGCAGGGACAGAGCTGGATCAGTGATTTCTGTGGGTCCCTTCCAGCTCAGGATATTCCATCATTCTAAAACAATGTAGCTGAAGGAAACTGGGATCCCTCTAAGGCTCAAGTTTACCCGAGGCTGGGCTGTTCACTGTTTCCAGAAGTATTTAATGCACAGATTATTTGAAATATGGAATCTGTTCCTACACTTGGTGAGCAGCAGTTCATGGATTTGGGTACCAGAGTCCAGCAAGACCAGCTTGGAGAAATGAGAAGAAAATGAAATCCCAGCTGGCAGGAGCCCAGCCCTGCTGTGCAGCCAGACAGACTCGGGGCGTGCAGACAGAAGGCCCTGCCCGAGCGTGTTGGTAATAGAAACGAGAAGAGTGTGATAAGGAGAAGCTGAGAAGGGATAAAAATGAGCCAGGGAAAGGGAGGCTTTTGTTATTTTGTCAAGGAACAAAAACTCGAGGAAGTGAGAAATCTCAGGGAGGAATAATAGCCAAGGCACCAGACAAGCTAATAAATGTCTGATGAACAATGCAGCTCCAGCCAGGAGCAGGCAGGAGATGGAGACTATTTTCGATTCAAAAACAAAAAAGGCAGGAATAGGGGAATAAATAGTTACATTGGAGGGCAAAACTCAGCAGCCACATGGGAACTTGGGAAGTAAAAAGTTTCCCTATTAAAGGAATTGTTTGGGCATGTAATTTCACCTCTTGAGGTAAAAGTGGTTTGGAGAAGCAAATCTAATTCCAGACAAATATCCCTGATTGCACATGAGGTTAAACTGCCCTCAGAAGCAGATCCTGCCATGGCAAGACAGGAATTGTCTCCAGGTTGTCCTCAGTGTCCTCCATGCAGAGCTGTGACCAAGGCACGGCTGTCACAGCACAGGACATGGCCACAGACATCTGAGGCCACCAGACATTCCAGAAGGAATCCAAATGCCCATTCTGTCTGATGCCACTGATTTTCCAGATGACGTGGCCACAGAGGGAACAGCTCAGGCATCTGAGTGTCCCTGGGAAGATATTTTCCCAGTGAGTTCAGCACATCCATGGACAGTTTTCTGAAGGCTCTGCCAACCCCAAGCAAAACCAGTCCAGCACATACTGGGATCTCACTGGAAAAGGTTTTCCAAAGAAGCTGTGGCTGCCCCTGGACCTCTGGCACTGTCCAAGGCCAGGCTGGACACTGGGGCTTGGAGCAGCCTGGGGTGGTGGAAGGTGTCCCTGCCATGGCAGGGGTGAGACTGGATGATTTTTCACCTCCCTTCCAACCCAAACCATTCCCTGATTCCATATTTCCCACAACACCAGCATGTGGGAGAAATAGGAATTATTTCAAGCACAATTTTAAAACTGAACTTGTGCATAAAGCAATTTTTCCACAAGGGAGCCACAAACCCTGAGGTGCTGTCGCCCAAGAGGTCCCCGAACACAGGAAAACCCTGGAGCAGGAGTGTGGCCAGTGCTGCCAGGGAACACTGGGACATCCAGAAATAAGGGAGAAGGGATCTGGCACGTTCCAGCCCAGATGTAGGGCAGTATCCTGCAGGTGGGGCCCAGCAGACAAGGAGAGCGCAGTAACAGGTCCCAGTGCATCCCATGAGACAGCTGGAAGAGCTGCTCCATGAGGAGGAACTGAGGAGACTTCAGCTGGAATCCTCCTATTCCTGTGGAAATGGGGCAAAGGGAGCAGCAGAGAGAAAATCAGGGGAAGGGAGGGGCTGGTGGGCTGGAAATTCCTGAGCAAAGGTGTTCCTTACCTCCAGGCCTGGGCCCTCAGCCCCGTCTTGCAGGGCTCTGCTCCCAAACAAAAAATTCCTAGGACAAATCTTGATAAACCTGATTTAGACTGGGTTTTCTTTGTTTTTTGTTTTTTGTTTTCTGGTGGGGTTTTTTTGTGGTGTTTTGTTTTGGTTGGTTGGTTGGTTTGTTTTATTGTTTATTTTTGTGGGGTTTTTTTTGTTTTATTTGCTTGTTTTTGTCCCAGTGATTTCATTGCACCTCAAGTGTCCATAAATGAGTGGCCCAAGTCTGATTTCCTCACCTAAATCCCCTTTCAAGGGGTGATCCCTGTGCCCCATCCCTCCCCGCTGGCTGGAGGATGTTCTCCCTGCTCCCTGCACAAAGGGCAGGACACAGATGATGCCTCAAAAGCCCAGCTTTCATGAGGGATGGGATTTGGGGTTTTTTGACAGCAGTGAGCCCATCTGGGGACACAGGATTGCCCTTTGCTCAAAGAGGCTGCCACCACGGCCCGGCCTTCATAGAGATGGGATTTGGGGGTTTTTGGCAGGACTGAGCCCACCTGAGGACAGAGGATTTCCTTTC